>NC_068301.1:1630050-1785230 GCF_025860055.1 Xyrauchen texanus | reverse complement strand
TATCTGTTCTTATCAGTTTAATATCTGATACGTCCCTATCCGGGGACCATATATTAAATTGATTTTTGGATCAGGGAGATGGAATAGGGGCTTGCTCCGTCCACTCCACGCATCGACCTGGTATTGCAGTACCTCCAGGAACGGTGCACCCCCCTAAAACTGTCAAGAAAAGAACTGAATAATTGTGTATATGATGCATTAACTTTGAGTGTAATATTAAATGCTCTCATCAAACTAATATTTAATCCAGTTTGTGTAATAAAACCGTTCAGTCAATTTATTTGCGCTTCAATTAAACATCTCATCTATAACGGACGCGAGATTAAGATAAAAAACATATTTCAGTGTTAAAATATGTTCAGCAGTAAAATCTGAAGACACTGGAATCATAAAATGTGCTTCTTTATCTCTGATAACACTAAACAAACGCAATTCTCCCGGCTTGTGTAGCTAATGCGCATGCGCGTTCTCTAGTTGATTGACAGGCGATATCAGTTTCTGAAAGGTGATTGGCTCTTTTACCTGTAAGGCGGGACTTCCTTTCTACATCCGTTGACCGTTCCCAATTTCAAAACTAGTCTCTTATGGAGGACCTAATGTGACAATATTACAAATAAATATAAAGAGTCCAGGATTTTTATTCCGGTGCATCATTAAAAATGTTTTACATATAATTTAACTAATTATCAAATCTGAAGTAGTTATACTTTTATTTAAAAATAAATAAATATAAATAATAATATTTAAAGCTGATTGGTCCGTGTGTGTGGCTCTGTTGTACACTGACTCAAAACATTGCAGCAAGTCACATCGCAATGCATCATCGGTTACATTCCTTGTAAACTGGGTGTAATTGTAAATATTTGTTAATAACATGTAATAACAATGTGTATTAGTCATGAAGTATGTGTATTTGAATGTGTGACATCATCTATACATTTATATTGAAATAATGTGTAGTTTGAGGTTTGTGTTTCTTTACGTATTACAGAGAACTCAATTAGTTCCTCACAATAATGTGAAGATATTCTAAACTGATTATGCAAAAACATCTCCGTATCGGATCGTATCGGACGATTCTGAGATTTCAGATATCGGATTGGAAGAGAGAAAAGTGGTATTCCTAAACGAGACGTAAACGATGTGTGTTAACATGATTTAAGTGTTATAAAATCTGCATCTGTGTAAAGTTAAAGCCAATTTTGCAACTTTATTGCCACGCTGATACCCTTAAACAACTGTAAAACAACTTTACTGCTCAAACAAGAGTTTTAACAGAAGAATTAATGTAAGTGCTTTTATAAAATTATAAGCGTCACATTTCTGCCTTTTTAAATCCTCCAAAAATTGTCCCCATTGACTTCTATTGTAAGTGACCTGAACCGGAGGCCCAAAACAGCCCGATGTCTTTCGCCGTGATGCCCCTCTGACTGATTCACTGGTTATGTAGATATTAACTGGGAAATAAATCTGTTTTACTGTACGGGAGATTTTATAAGCCGGTGTGAAAACAGACATAGGACAGATTGCTCAACTATGTGAAGAATGACAGAAACATTTGATTACGCAGAATTTTGATTTATTTTTGGATTATATTGATTTATGATATCATTAGTATAGACGTGCACTCCAGAAATCTCTGTTGACTTCTGTAAATGTTTTGCAGCTAAACATAATACAGGCACATCTGATGCATTAAAGCTTAAGATGAAGTTTGTAATTTTAACACCATCAAATAGAAAAACATGAACATTGATTTCTGAAAACACTGAAGTGATCAAACAGACAGTCCTGTCCCCGACTCACGCCATTGGCAATGTCACGGTCCCCAAAACAAACATGGCACAACAATGTTTACAGGAAAATGAACTAATGAATGACTTGTAGTTGTCTATGCATATGAAGCTGGTTTAGGAGAAAGTATAAGGTCACTGATACGAGTCTTCATCTCATGTAAGTATTCATGATTTTATACGTGTTTCAAACTTATTTAGGACTAAATGTTTTTTAATGAGGAGATGTACAGAGTGCACCTTGAACTGTTTATGTGTATTTTGATCCTGCAGTATTAGTAACATCTCCAGGTTGTAATCAGTTGTCTCTATAAGTTCTTCAGAGTGTCCGGTCCCTTTGGGTTCTCCAGCCAGTGAGGTGGCCAGCTGGCTTTAATACTGGGACGGTCCTTCACCATGTCATAGTACTCCATCAGTCTGGGACACCTCTCTTTAGGACACCTGCCAATCATCAAACATATTAATGATTCAACCAGCCTTTGATTTGTACTTTGATCTCACGAGGAAGGATTTGTTTTAAAAAGATCTGCCCTTAAAGATATAGTCTTAAGATACATATTTATATTCGTATTAAGGATGTTTAAATGTTTCTACTGGAAAACAAGACATTACTGTTAAAGTTATCTGATTGTGTTCTCCGTGCAGAGAGATTTCACTCACCCAAGACGTGGGAAATACGCAACGACGGGGAAACAAACAACATCAGCCATGGTGAAGATCTTTCCAGCGAGATACGACCCTTTCCCCATCTGGTGAACAAATGAGTTTATTATTAAACATAATGCTTGTGTAGTGACCGCAATCTCATCCACATAAGACTAATGAATATTAACGGCAATCATTGGACCAAAACAAACATTTAGCTGATACTGAGATACAGATAGTTTGAACAGAAGGTTTGATTGTAGTTATAGCGCCGCCATAAGCGTCAGAACTTGATCACATGTGGCCGTTTCCTCATATCGTCTTGCAGACTATGTGGTCCAAGTTTGATAAAGATTGGACTTTGTGTTCAGTTGCTCGATAGGGACGAGGGCATCACAATTAATACAAAATAATCAAGATTACAATTACAGCTGTCACGATTATATAATCATGAAAAGTATCAATTACAGCATTTCATTTAGATGTGCTTCCGTTGAGTCTAAAAGCAAATCAGTCATGCTCGTTATCTAATTTATACTGTGTACCGTTTATTCACCATATGAAAAACACTTTTTACTTTTCATGCAATTAAAATATTAGAGCGATTCAGGAACACCGTTCTGAATGTGTCTAAATCAAGAATATGGCATGCAACTGCCCCACACAAAGTATTTTATATAAATTGTATTAATTTAAATGAATAATCGCAATAACATCAGAGGAAATAATCAGCCATTATGATTTTTCGGCATAATCGTGCAGCTGTAATAGTGACGACTGAAACATGTATTTGCTCTTATGCCAACCTTGCGCTTGATTACACGTGATCCATTTCAGCAAATTACTTAATGCACCTTTAGTGCTGGTGGTCTGGGCATCTCGGCGGTAAAAGACGCTGGCTACCACCCCTGGTGTTCACTAGTTCAAATCCCAGGGTGTACTGAGTGACTCCAGCCAGGTCTCCTTAGCAACCAAATTGGCCCTGTTGCTAGGAAGGGTAGTCACATGGGGTCGCTATAATGTGGTTCACTCTCGGTGGGCGTGTGGTGAGTTGTGCGTGGATGCTGCGGAGAATAGATTGAAGCCTCCACACGCAATACGTCTCTGTGTTAACGCGCTCAACAAGTCATGTGATAAGATGCGCAGATTGACGTCTCAGACGCGGAGGCAACTGATTGAGTCACTACACCACCACGAGGACTTAAAAGCACATTGGTAACTGGGCATGCCAAATTGGGAGAAAAGGGGAAATAAAACGAATAAAATGCACCTTTAGTGCTTTGCCTTATAATGTAAATGAAGAAACAGCATCTAATCTACTTAACGAGCAGGAATATAACATGTAAAATGAGCTTATAATAACAAAAACCTTCTCCAAGTAGCTCTCCCACAGTTTCAGCTCTGCAATTAAACTTTCTTTCTTTCTCTTCACGGCGGATTCGTGTCTTTCTTCCTCCGGTACAAACATCTCATAAAATGCCACATCATCTGCACACAGGACACTGGAGTTATGCCAATGCAGAGACATCTTATAGATGCATGTATCCTTGTGTAATGTGTGTTAGTGATTAAAGAGGCTGTTTTAGGACACTTACACATTTTCTCTTGCAGGTTGTTGGTCTCAAACATGCGCTGATAAATGAGAGCTTGTTCAGTCGGGTTATCTGGGATCAGACGGGTGCCTTGAGATTTAAACTCACTCTTCACACACAAATAACAATAGTGTCAATATTGTGTCCAAACTATTTCATTTCAAATAAATCACTTTTTATATACAGGAAACAGGAAAAACCCGCATTGAAATTGTGTTGTGAAGTTTTTCTGTAGTTACCAAAAGAGCAGAAACGCTTTTACAACCCAAATATAACCAACATTAACACAAATATTACTTAATTGGCATATAGCTTTACGTTTTTAATTACATTTATTTTTGTAATTAACACATTAGTAGTAAATTAACATTTGAAATAATCGATTTAACATGAAGTTAAACAGAAATGCATTAAAATAAGATTTGTATTACAAGTTGACCTCTGACCTCCAGATACAAGCATGCAGCGAAAGACTCGTTCACGATGATGTTTCCATGCTTGAATGTTGGAAGCTGCAGAAATAAAGTGCAAAATGAAACTAAACGTGTTTAAAGTTTTTAAAGGTTTGCTGAATACATTAGACGAACACAATAAACATATGGACATCTTTAATGCGTTAGTAAGTGTGTAATGGACCTGTGCTCGGGGATTGAGATCCGTCACTTCTTTAGTTTTGTGTTCTTGTTTATCAAACGACAGGAGTTTGTTGTTGTATCCCTGCAGGTTTTTCTCCTCCAGCGCGATCATCAGCCTCCAGCACGGCGGGGAACCGGAGCCCCAAAACAGCATGATGTTTTTTGCCATGATGTCCCTCTGACTGATTCACTGGGAATGTTGGTATTAACTGGGAAATAAATCTGTATTACTATTCACGAGGACGCGAGATAGAATTACGTCACGCGGAATTCTGACGCGCTGAGAAGCGCGTGCACGGTGGCAGATGTGTAAACAGCCCCATCTGCTGGACAGAATCAATGATTGCGGGTGCATTGTACATTGATGGTCTGTATTACCACGAATATTAAAATAAAGTTGAGTTAAGGATTGATATACTGCTAATGTTTTTAATCTGTAGAAGAAACATCTGATATTTGCTTGTATATTTTATGTCTGTTTAAAGCTGGTGTTATAATACTTTCTTCTATCTCAGTATAATATGCAGTCAATTATAAGTAAGCCATTCATAGGTTAATTTTCCTGTAAACAGTCTTTTTGTTATTTGAGCGACCCGTCTAGACACCAGCAACACAATGACGGTCGCACACCGGAAGCGTTGCGTCGCGGTTAGGACGTTACCAAGATTCTTCACTTCTCAAGAATGAACAAATAAATAAAGTAAATAAATCTTGGATGAATTTAATGGAAATATTCGAGTAGTGGTGTGTGTACATTCATAGAAAACTATTGATTCGCATTTTATAACGTCATCCAGACGCGTCCGGCGTGCGACCTCTTTTTCTCGACCAATGGTGTGAGTTGGGGGCGGGACTATCTGTTTGACCAGCATTCTTTAGGCTGTTTGAAAACATTGTTTACACTTCAGATTTACATTTAGAAGCATAAACAAGAGTTACAGCAATA
Source organism: Xyrauchen texanus (assembly GCF_025860055.1). Lineage (NCBI taxonomy): Eukaryota > Metazoa > Chordata > Actinopteri > Cypriniformes > Catostomidae > Xyrauchen > Xyrauchen texanus. The sequence goes on along the minus strand of NC_068301.1, from coordinate 1,779,619 downwards.
GTTTTAAGTTCCCCCAGAGGACAATATTGTGTATTACACAACAGTAATTTATGCAGATTTATTAACAGATTAATTGCATAATTTGACTAAACGTAAAAAAGTGGAGGACTGAACCATGAAGCCGGTTTCGGTGTCCAAAACTACACGACTGACCTGCTGTGTAGCAGCTTTCCTTTGGATTACAGATCGCTAACAGAAGCTGAACCAATCAGCTGTGAGTAAAATAAACCAATCAGCTGTGAGTGAAATGACATCTCTGACGCAATCAAGTCCCTCCCCCTTGTCTCTTAAAGCGCACTTCACAAGTCTGAGAAATACACAAAATCGACTCTTCATGATAAATAATTTATTTGAGAATCTAAATGTAGATTTTCAGCAGATAAAGTTGTATTTTATTTATTGCTTTTCATTTACTCTCTTTAACCATAGCAAAAAATATATTTGAATATATAAACATACTATATTAAGCAATAAAATCTTTCTTTCATTTCAGATTACTAGCCTTTTTTAAAGCTTATTATTATTATTATTATTATTAATATATTATTTCTGAAATAATTTCTCTCCATCTTTGAGATTGTTGTGGTTCTGGTTTAATCTGTTTCAAAGCCGATATTCTGATCAACCCAAATATATTTAGTTCAGTTTTATTTCTTTAACGTCTGTAAATAATTAATTGTGAATTTTTTGTGGTTCATATTTTGTGCTCGATTGAAAAGATTTAATTAGTTTATCAGTGAACAGTCTTCATCATATCTTCAGTTTATTATCTCATGAAATCACTTTTTCTTCATTTTACTATTTTTATTTTTATTCTAACCAACTTCTAAAAGTATTAATACAAATATAATCTATTAATATAAATGTGTTGCTTTGTGCAGGATTATAGAGATTTCCCCATTTCATCCATTTTCTTCCTAAATGTCACTTAGATTCTTCAATAGAGGCTGAATTTGGGAAACTTTATAATAATTAATTACATTTATAAATTCTAGTCCTCCAATCCTTTTCTGAAGAATTATACGAATAATTTGAGGTTTCCTGTTTTATATATGTACAAAGTTTATTTCATTGTCTAAAAACACTTTTGATACTAACTGGGAGATTTTGATAAAGAAAAATAAAATTAGGGAGAATATTCATCTTTATAGTCCCTAATAGTTTTATAATCAATATATTTTTTATTTAATAGTTTTATAATCAACATATTTTTTTATTTAATAGTTTTATAATCAATATTTTTTATTTTAATAGTTTTGTAATCAAAAGTATTTCTCGCAAAGTTTGAGCTCCGCAATTAAATAAGTATAATTCAGAAGTCTAATTAATTATTCATGAGACTCATGATTGTTATGAAAGTATACGATAAGACTTGATGAGAAACTGAAATCTAATGTATTATTTAGTGTAAATGTCACTGACCGTTGATCTCCTGTGTGTGTTCATGATAGGACACGAGAGCAACAGTTCACACAGACCCCTCATGACATTGGGGGCGTTCAAGAGAAACTCGTTTGTCTTAAAACTGATAGTGACGACACAAAACACAGAACAGAACTTACCAAACATGTCTGAAGAGTTTGTAGTTGAAGAATTGATGCATATAAATTAAAGGTGCGTGTTTCAATCGATCATGCATCCAGATTACATGCATGCAACGACTCTGACATAAAGCACAGCATGAAACCAATAGATTTGAAACCATTTTGTCTTAAACTGTATTTCTAATCATAACATATCATTATGAACATCCATTTTAAAGTGCATCAGTAAGTTTGTAATGGACCTGTGCTCTGGGATTGAGATCATCACTTTTTTAGTTTTCTCATGTGACAGTATTTAGTCGTATCTCTGCAAGTTTTTCTCCTCCAGTGCGATTGGAAGCTGGAATCTCAGGACAGAAAGATGTCTTTCACCATCATGCGTTCACTATCTACAGGTAATGATTTTAATTTAGGAATGCAGATATTTTATTGCATCATGTGAATTTCTATTTACGGTGTCAAGCGCCATCTGCAGGATGAAAATGGAACTGCTGTTCTGAATTCAATGGGAACTGATGATACCATTGTTCGGTGCTAATGTCACGCTATTTTGTTTATAAATAAATACAAATGGACTTTATACAGACATTGACTAAAAAAGGGTGAAATTGTGTGAAAATTATACGAATATAGGGATAATCTACGCTAACTAGCTTTATACGATTTTAATGTACAACGTTGAGGCTCCGTGAAGTGCATTAAAATAGTTTAACGCACACCTAGCAGTGGATTGTCCCACTTATACCATGATCACTTGCCAGCATTGATTCAAGTTGTCTTTGATTTTTGTAGCTAACTTTATCTATGGGTTGTTAGATCGTCTTCTGCCCAGACTAAATCAGACACCAAGTAGTGTGATATTACTTTTATTTCAACATTTGTGGGGAGATCAGAAACTCTTAAATGCACAATCCAGAAATAATAATAGCCACAGAATGTAGACGGTTGTTATTTTCTCAATAATGATGACGTGACCTCTCTCTGTTACAGACGTGACCGTGTTAAAGAGGCACTTGCATGCTTTAAAACCTGCAGACTTGCACCTCTGAGACATCGGTATTGATCTGTTAAGGCTGCATGATTGATTGAATGCAGAATGAAATTGCAGTATGTCCTTGCACGATTACTAAACTGCAGAAGGCTTCGATTTATAAACCCGTCTGGATTCAGCCCTTCAGTCGGCACTGCACGAGCGTGCGGCACCCTCGAGCGATTGTCAGCGGCACATGCTGAACCGAACCACAATATTAGATCATGTTTATCTTATTATAGTTCAAATAATTTCCCCCGTCTTGCCGGACAGCGTGCAAAACATAGCTGAATGTCAAACCATACTTTCCACACAAGCCTTATGTAAGAGGATTTGTAATTCTCTTTAGGGCGGACTCAGTAATACGGCTGATGGACACTGGTGTCTTTCCGTTTCCCTGTAGTGCGTCACAGTTGATTTAAAGACTGCATTGCATGACATGATGTTGTGTTTCGTGATGGTTAATTCCTGTTCTGAGACTCATCAGACGTGCAACACTATACCCGCGACCGGAGGTAGTTTTATCTGATGCATTAATATAGAACGTGATTAAACTGACTGAAACTACCCATGCATTAAACAGTAATTGAGTATTCGAATAGAAATATAGGACCTACAATAGACCTCGTCTAAGTCAAACACACACAATCATTGGCTGTCTACTTCAGAGAGGCGTTTATTGTAGAGTGTGCACGTGAATCAAAGTGGAAATATGGTAAAGTACAAGGCTTTCAGTTTTGCTAAATGAGTTCCAAAGACACTGAACATTATGTCGATTATTCCAGGGTAACACACACTGTGGATCTATGCAAGCCTGAGTTCAGCAGTTTCTTCTATAAGGCATGATCTCAAATATACAGTTATACTGTCCAAACAAATCAGTTTTGTTCTTGCGAGCGGAGCACATCCTCTGAAACACTGTGCTAGGTGTTTATGGCTTTAGTTGTCTTAAGTTACAATGTACAGAAAAACCCCATTAATATTAGACCGCGATCTATAAAAATTACAAAAGAAAATAAGTCACAACATTTTACAGTCTCTTTCATCGTCAAAAATATTGTATGTTCACCATTTTGTACATTTTAGAATAATGTTTGGAGAGAGTGCATCTGATGTAGATTGCATATAAATAGTTATTTATACAAGTCGTGTTTGTTTTCATAAAAATCCCAAATAATATTGGATGTTACGGTGCAGCACGGCAGTTCTCATTGCAGTATCCTCCAACAGACCTGAACAGCATCAAGTCACCACATCAGACCATTACGACTAATACGCACAAACAGGTCAGATACAAAAAACTCACGAGAATGACCCAAAAATACAAAGCTGAAATGGTACAAAAACACTGTGTTGTTTAGCATGTGGCCTCTGGTTTGACGTAAAACGTCTTGGATTTGGCCAAACCACCTGACGAAGTGAGATCAAATCCATTTGCATGTTATTCTAAAGTCCCTTCTGTATCAAAGGCACATTTATAGACATTACATTTGTGTGTCTTAACCGAAAGATGCTTCTAGTGGAAATGCCAATGGATGCGCAGAATTTATATATTCAGCTCTATCTGTCATGAATTGACCTATGTATAATGGACACAAAATGTAAAACCTGAAATGGAAATGATATTCTAAACAGACGGCCAATCATCAAACGGACTGCTTGTCTGAGTTTGCGTGTGGTTGCGTGTTAATGCTTGAGAATCAACAGGACACTAAATGTGTTGCACTGTCCAAAACCTCATCTGGGATTGTTAGATGAAAACATTAAATATTTATTTAGTATCCCTTCTTTCCTCTTATAAAACCGTACATTTTTAAATAAATAAACCAAAGCTACGGGTCACAATCTGAAAAACCAATGGTACTAATGCGGACATAAAGTGAATCTAGTGACTGGACATTTAAAGCCCCACGTCAGGAATATAATATAACTCGATGTGAAGCAGACCGCTCTGTACTTTCCTTCTGATATGAATTTTCAATAGAAATAACTAAACTGAGGAATAAAGTCAAACCCTGTGTTAAGTGTATTCTTGCGTTTCTAAGTCATTAACTCGGTTCAAGTGAATATTTCATTAGCGTGTACCTTTAAAGGGAATTTATAAACATCACAGTAAAATTCGTCATTGACACAAAACTGCAGTTCAACAAACGGCTGCTAGAAGGCGTGTGGTTGGCTAGTAGAGTTATGAGGTGTGGCGTGATGGAGAGGGCGTGGTGAAGTATAAAATAATAAAGGCGGAGCAACATCATCACAGGAAGTGTCGCTTCCGTGTTATGCATGAAATATTTAGAAAACATAAAATGTGCAGCTGATTCATGAATAAGATGTTTGTTTCTCTGGTGTGTTGGGTAATGTTGTATCGTCAGAATGAATCCTCCTGAGATGAGTTCTGTTAACGGGTCAGGCAGGATGTGGTATTAAACTGGCATCTCTGACGAGTCAAATCCCAGTGCCTTCGCTTCTTCTGGGGTCAGACCACCTTTCAAAGTCCTCCTCACTGAGACACAAGTATAAATAAGACCATGTTATTTCTTTTTATTACAATATAATTACTTTTCAGTGTTTTGCACCGTTCAGAATTGAATTGAGAGTTCCTTTTAAATTTCATCGCAATACACAAACAGTAAGCAGATAAGCTCATTTCCTGAAGAACATGTGAGTGGTGTTTGACATGGCAAAACATGTCACCACAATGTCCCACCAACTGCCCCAAGTTGAAAGAATCCACCCCCATGTCTTTTAAATGTTTTGTTACAGAGATATGGCTAGGCATTGCTCAAGTATGTAGCTAGGCAATGCTAGCATGTTGCTAGCATGTTTTAGCAATTTGGTAGGCATTGTTAGCATTTGTTAACATCAATCTAAACAATGCTAGCATGTTTTAGAATGTAGCTATATGTTGCTAGGTTGTTTTAGCATGTAGCTAGGCATTTTTCACAAGTTTTAGTTTCAAGCTAGGAATGCTTGCATATTTTAGCGTGTAGCTGGGCATTTATAACACGTTGATAACATGTTTTAACGTCAATCTAGACAATGTTATCATGTTTTAGAATGTAGCTATGTGTTGCTATGATGGTTTAGCATGTAGCTAGGCATTTTTCACAAATTTTAGTATCAAGCTAGGGAATGCTTACATATTTTAACGTGTAGCTGGGAATTTATAACACGTTGATAACATGTTTTAACGTCAATCTAGACAATGCTAACATATTTTAGCATGTATCTAGGTATTGCTAGCATGTTTTATCATGTAGCTAGCCATTTTTTGCAAGTTTTAATATCAAGCTAGTAATGCTTACATATTTTAGCATGTAGCTGGGCATTGCTAGCACGTTGATAGCATGTTTTAAAGTCAATCTAAACAATGTTAACATGTTTTAGAATGTAGCTATGTGTTGCTATGATGGTTTAGCATGTAGCTAGGCATTTTTCACAAGTTTTAGTATCAAGCTAGGAATGCTTGCATATTTTAGCGTGTAGCTGGGCATTTATAACACGTTGATAACATGTTTTAACGTCAATCTAGACAATGCTTACATATTTTAGCACGTAGCTGGGCATTGTTAGCACATTGATAGCATGTTTTAACGTCAATCTAAACAATGTTAACATGTTTTAGAATGTAGCTATGTGTTGCTATGATGGTTTAGCATGTAGCTAGGCATTTTTCACAAGTTTTAGTATCAAGCTAGGAATGCTTGCATATTTTAGCGTGTAGCTGGGCATTTATAACACGTTGATAACATGTTTTAACGTCAATCTAGACAATGCTTACATATTTTAGCACGTAGCTGGGCATTGTTAGCACATTGATAGCATGTTTTAACGTCAATCTAAACAATGTTATCATGTTTTAGAATGTAGCTATGTGTTGCTATGATGGTTTAGCATGTAGCTAGGCATTTTTCACAAATTTTAGTATCAAGCTAGGGAATGCTTACATGTTTTAGCATGTAGCTGGGAATTTATAACACGTTGATAACATGTTTTAACGTCAATCTAGACAATGCTAACATATTTTAGCATGTCTCTAGGTATTGCTAGCATGTTTTATCATGTAGCTAGCCATTTTTTGCAAGTTTTAGTATCAAGCTAGGAATGCTTACATATTTTAGCATGTAGCTGGACATTGCTAGCACGTTGATAGCATGTTTTAACGTCAATCTAAACAATGTTAACATGTTTTAGAATGTAGCTATGTGTTGCTATGATGGTTTAGCATGTAGCTAGGCATTTTTCACAAGTTTTAGTATCAAGCTAGGAATGCTTGTATATTTTAGCGTGTAGCTGGGCATTTATAACACGTTGATAACATGTTTTAACGTCAATCTAGACAATGCTTACATATTTTAGCACGTAGCTGGGCATTGTTAGCACATTGATAGCATGTTTTAACGTCAATCTAAACAATGTTAACATGTTTTAGAATGTAGCTATGTGTTGCTATGATGGTTTAGCATGTAGCTAGGCATTTTTCACAAATTTTAGTATCAAGCTAGGGAATGCTTACATATTTTAACGTGTAGCTGGGAATTTATAACACGTTGATAACATGTTTTAACGTCAATCTAGACAATGCTAACATATTTTAGCATGTATCTAGGTATTGCTAGCATGTTTTATCATGTAGCTAGCCATTTTTTGCAAGTTTTAGTATCAAGCTAGGAATGCTTACATATTTTAGCATGTAGCTGGGCATTGCTAGCACGTTGATAGCATGTTTTAACGTCAATCTAAACAATGTTAACATGTTTTAGAGTGTAGCTATGTGTTGCTATGATGATTTAGCATGTAGCTAGGCATTTTTCACAAGTTTTAGTACCAAGCTAGGAATGCTTGCATATTTTAGCGTGTAGCTGGGCATTTATAACACGTTGATAACATGTTTTAACGTCAATCTAGACAATGCTTACATATTTTAGCACGTAGCTGGGCATTGTTAGCACATTGATAGCATGTTTTAACGTCAATCTAAACAATGTTAACATGTTTTAGAATGTAGCTATGTGTTGCTATGATGGTTTAGCATGTAGCTAGGCATTTTTCACAAATTTTAGTATCAAGCTAGGGAATGCTTACATATTTTAGCGTGTAGCTGGGCATTTATAACACGTTGATAACATGTTTTAACGTCAATCTAGACAATGCTAACATATTTTAACATGTATCTAGGTATTGCTAGCATGTTTTAGCATGTAGCTAGCCATTTTTTGCAAGTTTTAGTATCAAGCTAGGAATGCTTACATATTTTAGCATGTAGCTGGGCATTGCTAGCACGTTGATAGCAAGTTTTAACGTCAATCTAGACAATGCTAACATATTTTAGCATGTATCTAGGTATTGCTAGCATGTTTTAGCATGTAGCTAGGCATTTTTCGCAAGTTTTAGTATCAAGCTAGGGAATATCTAAGTGTTGCTAGCATGTTTTAACATGTAGCTAAGAAATGCTATCATGTATTAGCATCAATCTAGACAATGCTAACATTGTTTTTTGTTTGTAAGAAAACGAGGGTCGAGTCAATATTAATTTTTGTGGTAATCAACATTATGCCACTAATACTATCGGTTAAGCTGAACTTGTATTGAATCCAGAATATTCTTTTAATGTTGAAAATGGCACCTATAGAAAGTTTTATTTAATTTAAATATATTTTATAGCCATTATTTACCAGAATGCTCAATTCTGCTAATTGCTTTTAATTAGTTTAATTTAATCTTCCAAATGGAAATACATGAAGCAGATTGCAGAAACCTAATAAATGAACTTTTCTTGCTCATTCAATTGTGTTGGACTAATGAAAGTCCTCTAGTGTGACTGTGTTTAATATCTTTGACTTTCAGTTCAGTAAATTCCTCTTCCTGTCATTCCAATTCTACATTCTCTTAAAAGTAAAACCCTGGTATGTACTATTGTTCGTATACAGTAACATGCAATAGTTATGTACAGGTAAAAAGTAACCAAAGTTGGATGTTGACAGGTCGGATAATTTCATACGTGATTTTCTGTTTGCTCGCGAGCGTCGTCGTTCACAGGGTTGTGCTCTTTCTCTGGTACTCTGAGTGGCTGAACGAACGATTCTCTCCATGATCTCATCAGCAGCATCATCTGTTACACACTGAGGGTCTTCATTTACAGCGGCCCATGCGTTTCGACCTACAGAGAAGAGAAACAAACACACTTTATAACATGTCTGTTGAGAGAAATCTGAACATGTAACAGCCAGTGGCCAATCACAAACATTTTCAGTCGCAAAGTGCAAAATTTGGTTGCATATGCAAATAATTTACTCGCATTTTAGAGGGTTACGCGAGATCGCAATGCATCGGAAAGTCGATATTGTTACCCAGCCCTATTTTTGATTGTGCTGCTCACCTCGGCTGGCTCTTGTGCGTGTGCGGGTACGTAATCCAGGTACCACGGCGGTGTCACTGTCGCTGCCCTGTAGGCTGGTCTTTAGGACTGCCTTCATTTGCTCATGTTCTGCTGCATCTTCAGCGTGACCCAAACCCTGCGGCTCACTCTCCTGCGCTACAGCAGGGGTCACACTACTGCTTTTCCCACCCAAGCGACCAGCCTACACACATACAGTCAAATCAACCTTCACAAACATATGACTGTTTACACAAGAACATACTAAGGAATGTCTGTTATATAAAAGTTATGTAATCTTACAGGTTCTAATATTATGTTAATTTGATGTAATATATAATATTCCTGATATTGATTTCGTTATGATCAGTGTTCTAATGAGAATTAGCACAGATAAAGTATTGTTTACACAATAGATTGCTATTTAAACCTAAAACTTTAAGGAAACAGACACACAAGACAACATAAACACAAAGCTGCATGTTGGTGAACACAACAGATCACTTCCAGGTTAGCAAACTCCACACATAATGTATGCCAGACAGAATAATAGCACATCATTCAATTCCATCTCATTAAGTGAGGCTGTGGTATGAACATTACAAAAAAAGCATTATTTATATATATTAATATTAGGGTTAATATTCAGTGAAGAAACAACCATCAGACTTAGACAAAAAAAAAAAAAAAACAGACGGTCGAATCAAATCACACCCTCATACCTCACATTCTTCTTCATCATCAGTCTGTGGTGAGAAAGAGCGCGAGTTAGTATATGGGAGAGAAATGCTGAAAATTACACACCACTATAATTAGAACTCTAGTTCCGCCCCCACACCACTGAATAATTAGAACTATAGTTCCGCCCCCACACCACTGAATAATTAGAACTATAGTTCCGCCCCCACACCACTATAATTAGAACTATAGTTCCACCACTATAATTAGAACTCTAGTTCCGCCCCCACACCACTGAATAATTAGAACTATAGTTCCACCCCAACACCACTGAATAATTAGAACTATAGTTCCGCCCCCACACCACTATAATTAGAACTATAGTTCCGCCCCCACACCACTGAATAATTAGAACTATAGTTCCGCCCCCACACCACTATAATTAGAACTATAGTTCCGCCCCCACACCACTGAATAATTAGAACTATAGTTCCGCCCCCACACCACTGAATAATTAGAACTCTAGTTCCGCCCCCACACCACTGAATAATCAGAACTATAGTTCCGCCCCCACACCACTGAATAATCAGAACTATAGTTCCGCCCCCACACCACTGAATAATCAGAACTATAGTTCCGCCCCCACACCACTGAATAATCAGAACTATAGTTCCGCCCCCACACCACTGAATAATTAGAACTATAGTTCCGCTCCCACACCACTGAATAATCAGAACAATGGTTCCAACCCCACACCACTGAATAATCAGAACTAAAGTTCCGCCCCCACACCACTGAATAATCAGAACTATAGTTCCGCCCCCACACCACTGAATAATTAGAATTATAGTTCCGCCCCCACACCACTGAATAATTAGAACTATAGTTCCGCCCCCACACCACTATAATTAGAACTATAGTTCCACCCCCACACCACTATAATTAGAACTATAGTTCCACCCCCACACCACTATAATTAGAACTATAGTTCCACCCCCACACCACTGAATAATTAGAACTATAGTTCTGCCCCCAAACCACTGAATAATTAGAACTATAGTTCCACCCCCACTCCACTGAATAATTAGAACTATAGTTCCGCCCCCACTCCACTGAATAATTAGAACTATAGTTCCGCCCCCACACCACTATAATTAGAACTATAGTTCCACCCCCACACCACTATAATTAGAACTATAGTTCCGCCCCCGCACCACTGAATAATTAGAACTATAGTTCCACCCCCACACCACTGAATAATCAGAACTATAGTTCCGCCCCCGCACCACTGAATAATTAGAACTATAGTTCCGCCCCCACACCACTGAATAAACAGAACTCTCGCCCCGTTCCACCACTGAATAATCAAAATGTTTGACACGGTACCATTAGAATTAAACATAACAAAAGTAGCCACGCCCCCAGGACAATGACTCATCAGCTCTCTCATTAGAGTCCAACATTTGTTGCATTTCTAGGTGTCTACAACAACATAGAGAAGTTTCATTAGAAAGGTACAGCTCAAAAACCCTTCAACGGGACACAGAAGACACTTTCTGCCATGTTACAACTCTGTTTGAACAAAGATTATTATTTCAGCACCCGCTGCTTCAGTGTCGATCTCTCTGTGTTTAAACAGCTGCAAACATGCTCAAGTGACATTGAGTTAAATGATATCTCATCTGGGACTTGAACCCACAACCCTGCGGTTAAAACATCAGTTGAATCCTCCATTAAAAACCACTGAAATGTCAAACTGTGAAAATGTGAATCGAGGAGTGAGTGAAAAATGACCAAAAGAGGCCTTGAATAAACGGAGCACATGTGGAGAGTGTTCAAATACGTAATGACAGGCTACAGGGGCTGGCCACTATCCAGGGACAAATCTTGAGTTGATAACAGTATCAGTCCTTTAGGGGAACTGAAAGATGATTAGCATTAAAGGTGTGAACTACAAGAAAGGAAATGTGTGAAACTATTTTATCCATTAATTATATTCCTTTAAACACAGTCAGATTAGCATCAGTGCTAATGAAAACAGAATGTAATGGTGCAAGATTAACACGTTTCCAGGTTTTAATCTTGCAGTGTAACGGTGTGTCAAAGGGCAGGTTGGTTTCGGGTAACTCGCCTGCTGGTTGATGTCCGTGATCATTTTGCCTCGTGTCTTGTTTCTCTCTCTGTGGTTGGCACGTTTCTGTTTCTGCTGTAGGACGCGGTCGCGTGTGGTCCGATACTCCAGAGCGAACTCACTAATGATCTTACTGAAACGATTTACACTGATTTCACGAACACTGTACGCTGGGTGACCCAGGAACAACAGGAACGCATGAAACCTGCAGATGTTACAGAAAGAGAAGGATTCAAATAAATGATGTTAGCGTAAATTATTTCATAATTTCACATAGTGATTTTTAACCATTTTGCGGCCCAAAACGTTCATCATACGAAAGAATGAATATTACCATGAACAGTTTGTTTTCTAGATATCTCTTATATTTCAATGGTTTCATGCTCTTGGCAGCGAACATTGGTTGGGTGGTTTGGGCTACGACTCGCCCAAACTAACATACATGTTGGTGTCATTGGATGTCACATTGTCACCTGTTCATGATTCTGCGGTGGACTATTTTGAGGATGATAATTCTCTCGGCGCAATCCTTCAGGAAGTCGGACATCTTCTGCTTCAGCGCAGGCTTCATCTCATGCTTTGCGATCACTTTCAGATGGTCCCATGATGCTTTGCAGCGCCACTCCATTTGAGTCAAGTTCTCCTGTAGCTGGTCAAAATCCACCTGCAGATCAGCAAAGTCGATGTAAAATACCTGGAAAAAGCTTTAATTTACCATTTCTATTTCATTAAATGGCATTTGCGTGGCTAGTAGAGGGTTCCACGGTAGTGCTCATTTTGGAGTCCCCCAGACAGAGCCTTCAAGGTTACACTGGCGAGGACACCAGAGGCCATTCATTATGAATGGATGTCAATGGAGGAATGAATGAACTGCTTTTGCAGGCCTCTAGACTGAGACTAAAATTATTGCAAATGCACATACAAAAAAGCGACAATAATTTTAAATCTAGTTGCCACTGGTGACAGTCGGGAATACTTTGTGTGTGTGTGTGTGTGTGTGTGTGTGTTTGAATGAGGTTTTGTCAGATTTCATCTTGTGAGTTCTTGAATTACATCTTTAGAGCGTGCAACAGTGTGTCTTCCGCCACTTTTTATCCTCTTTGTTTAGATGAGCTCTCTGCACGCAACAACACACAGCACGAGCCATGATGCCCTAATCGTGGACACGTTTTTTTTTATTGAATTGCCCAAAAAGATTCTGGTTTGAATCTGTCACTTTCACAGTGAATCAGCCATCAGTGAGTTCACAACTCACTACGGGAATCAGTTGTTAATCCGGTATTCCAGAAAACAAATACAGATTTTTTTTATTTATTTATTGTTTATCCCCCTTTCTCCCCAATTTTGGAACGCCCAATTCCCACTACTTAGTAGGTCCTCGTGGTGGTGCGGTTACATCCGGGTGATGGAAGACGAGTCTCAGTTGCCTCCTCTTCTGAGACCGTCAATCCGCGCATCTGATCACGTGACTCGTTGTGCGTGACACCGCGGAGACTCACAGCATGTGGAGACTCATGCTACTCTCCACAATCCACACACAACTCACCACACGCCCCATTGAGAGAACCACTAATCACCACCACGAGGAGGTTACCCCATGTGACTCTACCCTCCCTAGCAACCGTCCCAATTTGGTTGCTAAGGAGACCTGACTGGAGTCACATTCAAACGTCGGTACTTGCTGAGCTACCAGACCCCTTCTCAAATATAGATTTTTTCAAATTCTATTCTGTTTAAAATTCTAATGATTCTGATTAGTTTAGAGGTTCTAAGCTGTGTAATTATTTTTCAATAAACGCACCGCTATGAAGTAGTTCCAGTTCTTGAGCGCATAACAGTTCCACATGACTTTGCCAAGTACAGGCTAACACAACACCAACAAAAACAAATACACTCGTTAAGTACATCGGAATAGAATGGCAAACAATGTCTTTAATGCCCTTAATTTAAATTTCTGTTGAAAAGCACCCATGTGCTCCCTTACTCTCTCACAAACGCACAGACACACACGAGGGCAAAGTGACGTTTTATAGTTCTAGCAACGAAGGCTTGGGCTGTACCAAAGGAAGACACTGAATCTGTGGCGGAAGAAAGTACTTCCACTCACAAGAGCGTTGTAGGGACGTAAACCACAAAGTGCCTCAAGATAAAACCCTGAATGATTGCTTAAGGTGTGGTTACCATGGTAACAGTTGATTCTGCAATATTGACCCCAAAGCTCATTATGACACTGTTAAAAGACAATACAAATACTTCAATTAAACCTGACCCCTTGACCCTGATCCTGAACACATTTAGTAGTTTAGGAAGAGCCGTTACACATTCAGTATCGGTATTATTCGGGTTTCTAAGAACAGTGTGTGCTGTACCTTGGCTGAGCGTGTTAAGGCGCCAATCTCAGAGTAGAGGTCTGTGCTGTCGGGGAAGCTGTCCACGACGATACTGCACACGTGATGGAGCAGAGACTGTTTATGAACCGTGTCCTTCACTTCCGGAACCTTCTCAAGGTAATTTAGATCAAAACCTTTAGCCTGCAAAAACACGACCACTTTCAATATAACAAATACAGTGTGACACAAACAGTCGGTTCAATTTAAGGCCTTGCGTTTATTAAACCTTTATTTTGAATTCTTGAATTTCAATGTGGACTTGCTGATATTGAGAAGGTTTACAGTAAATGTATAAACGTTTGAAGCCTTTTAATAAAACTACATGAAATATAATAATATTCTGTGTATCTGAGTGAATGTCAATCTCACATTTGAGCCATTCAGGAAGTTTCCTATCGCGAGCAGTGTGGAAAGGATGTATCGCAGGGTTTTATTCTTCTCCAGCTGATCCATGCCCTCCTTCAGGTCCTGTAGTGGTTCAGCCACTTCCTGTTTAACAGGAAACATTGCATAATTGACCTATTCAATGAGCCACATTTAATGCCACATCACAGACTATGCGACTTCTTTAAAAGGGATCATGACAGGTCGTGTTTTGAGCAGGTGCATCGCTGCATTCCAGAGGGAAAACCATGGAAACTGAATTCCCTGTTCTGACAGGATGGTAGATTTCGGAGAACAACAAATGTGCTTCTCGTTATCGAGTCTTTTGTTTGTAGCACATGATGTTCCCCTCCATTAGGACGACTGGAAATATCTCCTGCGTCAGAGGAGATAAAACATGGAAAACCTGCGGAATGCTTTAAACTTGATAGATTGAGAGAGAACAGGGAATGTTTGTTATTTGCTTAAAGGCCTTTGAACTTCCTCTTCTGTGTTCTGGAGGCGATTGAACGATGTTCCAGATTTCTTTTTACCTTTGCAGGTAGAACAGAACGATATGTACTTGGACACAGGGATTTTGTTATTCAATGCAATGACATTCACACATTAGAAGAGTTCCCGCTGTACATGTGCAAGCAATTATCTCGTCCGCTTTGACATTCACACACAAACAGTCTCTCACCTGCTCTGTGGTCTCATAGTCGAGTTTAAAGGCCCAGAGCTGCAGACGTGCCGAGAGCTCGCTGATGGACGAGAGCGTCAGGAGAAACTGCTCGGCACTTCCCAGCGGGAGGTCGGGATTGACCAGCTGAGCTTCCTGGATCTTCTGCGTCTCTTCTTCCGTCGGAATCATGGTTAAGATTTTCTACAGCAGATTTGAAATCAAAAATGTCTCTTTACTTTCTTAATATATGTTCCTGGTTATATTGAGCATCACAAACGCTGTTCATGCTGTCTTTGAGATGTTGCACAACAGAAACGATATGAACAAGAAACGTCTTTTTCACTGAATATTCAGTTTTAACGCTCTTTCCTCACCTCGATGCCCTCTTTGTTGAGCGCGTACTCGTCAAAGTTCAGTATGGCGGTTTTGATGGTGCGTGGCGGCGGGAGAACCGTCAAACCGATGTTGATGGAGTTGCTGCGTTTCGAATCCAGAACGATAATTTCCTGACGCTTCCCGTCTGCGGCTGTTTTCTGTTGAATAAAAGCATTTCATTATTGAAACTGCACAAACCGTGATTATACAGCTCTTAAAAAAGGTGTTTCATATAGAGGATAATTCGGTTTTACAGAAACTATTGGTTTTCAGCAATTATCGGCATAGATTTGTGCAGATAACAGATGTTTCCAAAATGCA
This sequence comes from Xyrauchen texanus, assembly GCF_025860055.1. NCBI lineage: Eukaryota > Metazoa > Chordata > Actinopteri > Cypriniformes > Catostomidae > Xyrauchen > Xyrauchen texanus. The sequence continues at coordinate 1,763,729 of NC_068301.1, read as the reverse complement.
ACAATCATAGTTTATTATTATTATTATTATTATTTCTCTGGGGTCATAGTAAGGAAAGACTAAGAACATGTTATAATGTTATAGGGCTGTCAATCGATTAAAACTTATAATCAAATTAATTACATGGTGTCCTGATTAATTAATTGCATATACAAATATTTGCTGAGAAAAGCCCCTCATGTAACAAAAAATAAATATATAATAATGAAATAATTATCTCATCTTTCTATAAGTAACTATATAATTAGTTATCTTTAAATATAATTTTTTTTAGATATACATGTGATATATACATATATGTTTATAAATATTCAGATAATTAAAATGCATTACAATGTATTGATTATTACCATATTATTGAATTGTGTATGTCGAATTCGTCAGACATGCTTGTGTAGCGTCTCGGGTGTGTTGCGTCATAAACATAAAATGTTTAGTTCACTGTGTCGTTAAATATAGTTTAATACTTTAAACACATCTTGAGATCTCTTAGTTTGGATTTGTGCTCCTTCAAGTGTTTTGAACACAAGAACGTGACGCATGTTTGTGTTGTTCTGCTGAAGTGTTTCTTCACTGTATTAACTGTGTGTTGCTCACACAGCTGAAGTTTCACTTACTGCCCCCTGGAGTAAACAGGTGGTACTACAAGCTTCTATAAGAATCTTCCTTATTACAATCCGGGGGCATTGTGATTAATTGCGTTAAACACGTTATTTTTAATCAAATAAATAGCACTGAATTAACGCCCAAGTTGTGACGTTCTATAAAACTATCGGCCGATTAATACGTTATCGGCGTTTTCCGTCACCTTAGACATCAGTATTGGCAAAATCCACTCTTAGTCGACTCTTGTTTTATATCTTTCCTTTCCCGCATATTTGTGTACCCGCTGCTTTACAGTATGCAAAAGTCAGTTTTGTCAGTAACACAGCAACACTGACTCAAGCAATGTCGTGAGTTTGGGCAGGACTATCTGTTTCTCTGATCAGTGGAAGATGAGGTTAGTTGACATTGAGATTTAATGTATTATGTTGCCACTCTTAAAATAGTAACCAGCCAATTTCGTTTTCTCACCATTAACATTTTTACTTGGATTGTCGAGAATTTGGTCGAGTGACATTTGGCAAGAGAATGTTGATCTGTAAGGTTTGTTGGTAAACACTATTACTAACTATTCAGAAAAACACTTATAGATGTCTGAACTTTTAAAAAACAAGATTAAAATCTCACCTTGGTTACGGGCATCTCTTTGGATTTGCTCTCAAACAGATGTTCAAGTTTTGCGGTGTCAAGTTTGACAGGTTCAAGTTTGGACCAAAGTGATTCTTGGCTGCGTTTGTGGTTCCGGTAGATCCAGTCTGCAGGCCGGACCTCGCTCCAGAACAACCTGATGGTCTTCTTTCTTTTCTGGAAGAGTGGCGGTTCTCCTCCGCCCAGCTGGGGCATTCCGGGAGCCGGCACCGCCGGGGTGGAGAAACAGGGAGGAGGTGGAGGCATCCTGATGTTGAACATGGGAGGTGGAGGAGGACAGCCGAACATTGATGGAGGTGGGGGCAGGTTGAAGGGGCAGGGGGGTGGAGGGGGTGGGGCATGGGGCAGATCTCCAGAGCTCAACAGACTTCCAGAATCCAAGATGTCCTGGTCATCCTCGTCGCCGAGATCTGTGAAGTTGATGTCACCAATGCGGAGCTCTCGCGGACTCTCCATCAACTGGTCCCAGATGTAGTCCGACTCTTTCTTTGGAGGCTGAGGGGGTGGAGGAGGAGGGGCCAACTGTTTCTCTGGACCTTCCTGCATTTCTGTTGGTGGAGAGCTGAGACCCTTCACCAGATCTCCAAAGCGTTCGGCGAACGCCCGCACGTTGCCCTGATTCTCGACTTTCTTGTCTCCGTCGCTCTTACGGCTGTTCTCTTCCTGTGAACTCGCGTCCAGCGCCAACACGGCCGAATCGGCGCCCTGCTCTCTCTCGTTTACGTCTTGATCTTTCTCCTCTGCGAGCTCTTCTTCATCCTCGTCTTCCTCGGAGGGTTTTTCGCTCTGTGAGTACAGCATGTCCAGCATGAAGTGTTTGCTGTGGAGGATCTTGCTGCGTTGTTCATTAGCGTTGATGCTTTGAGACCACTGACCTGCAGAAACACAGACAGAAAGATCTGATTCGAGATGAAACTTGGAGGCGGACGACACACTTCCTCAAATTCAAAACCATTGTTTTTATAAACGTACGCAAGCGCATCTTCCATTTATGGTGTCCAGCTACGACTTCACAGGCTGGTCCAAATTCTCGTAAGAAAAGACTTTTAATAAATTCATTGGATAACATTCAACACTGATTTATTATTCCATTGGAATTATTGATCTATATTGGTGGGTATTGGAGTTGACTTTGGCTCATACATAATAATATATATAATCATTTATATAATTATAATATGTAGGCCTATGATAAATATAATAATTCAGATATTTAGATTGAAATAAATTGCATTATTGTGGCAGAGAAGTAAAACATTGAGAAGACAAAATGTGACTTTAGAAGTCAATATATTGAAAATATACTTCTTGTGTTGCTAATCGCTCCGCGCACAGAATGCGTGACGCAAATGTCCTCTTCAACACAGCCACCGAGTCTTTCTTGGCCAGCGGATGTGTTCCTCATATGTGTGAGACTTTTGACCATACGCTGCCCGTTGTCTGTACTAAAAGAGTGTCACAAAGCAGTTGTGGTGCGCATGCGTCGAACTTCTTCATATTCGTTCATGTTCAGATAAGTATACTCAGAAAGGCGAGGCAAAGGGCGCGATTCAATCCGGAACACGCAAACACTCGGTATACCTTAGTCCCATATAACATAAACAGTCCACAACAATCCATTTTGCATTGAGTTTGTCAATCTGTCGTGATCTCATGGTACGCGTCCTCGCGGTCAGTCTGCGCTAGAAGCTTTTGGAGCATCTCATTGGTTTTCAGCCTCATAAACGCTGCGTTTCTAGGACGCTGTGTCAAGTGAAAAGTAGTTGAAAATGTGAAAATCACGTCTTGAAATCCCTGTATTCTGTAGTGCTTCGTCCAGCTGTCAATAACGCATACTGTATGAACGGCTCTCATTCTGAGGCTGTGATGCTCGTTGAGGCGCACTGACTGCCCCCTACTGACGACGCCGCTCATAAAAACACATGAACTTCAAGCCTGAATTGCTCTATGGTATGCAAACTTTATATTATGGTATTTATGTATGGTCTAGGGGCATGGTTAATTACCTACATTTTATTAACGCCTTATTTTTATTTAATTAATCGCATTAAATTAACGCCTTAAATCGGCAACGCTATTTATTTGGAAAAGTTTTTAAAATGAACAAAAACGACAATTTAGATTTTATTAGACAATTTAGAAAAATGAGCTAGAACATATTCTAACAGGTCAAAATGTTTTCCCTCAAAGTTTCGTGAAGTAATTTTGCTTAAATGTCATTAAAATAATGTTACCATATCAAGTAAATTGTTATTCATGTACTGAATTTGATTGAAGGGGCTGCAGTGGCTTCTCACCGGTCTCGCTGCTGCCGAGTCGATCTTCCCTCTCTAGTGTACTACTGGCAGATGATATACTGGATGCAGAGCAGTTATCTTTCTCGTTCACTTCATCACTCTGTCGTTCTTTATCACTCAAGATCCCGCTGTCTTCTGCTTCTCCATCAGGAACTTCCCGTTCAGGCTCCTCCTCATCCTCTGCAACCTGCTCTTCAGCCCCGCCCACTTCCTGTTCAGCACTTATCTCCTCCACTTCCTCTTCTTCTTCCTGTTCTTCTCTGGGTTCTGGCACTTTCTCCTCAGGTTCTAGAGTGGCCCCCATGTCCGGTTCTAGATCATTGGTGTCTGTGGAGAAGGTTGTAAAAACAAAACAGAAAGTAAATACCAATTTATGTAAAAGTCGACGTGGCAGACTCTGCCTACCCAACCAGGGAGGAAGCGGCAACTGGAGTGATCTTTAATTTCAAACTCAAATTTAAACAGTTCACAGCAACATAAACACACACACAGAGCGGCTACACGCATGTCTCTCTCTCCTCCTCTCAGCTGATTAGGATGATTCAGCGCCGGGCGTGTGTCCTCACAGCCTGCCCGTGCCCCTCTCTCCATCACAGATGAGGACTACATTTTCGGTCGACGGGACCTAAACTTGTTGAGATGGAGGGGGATGAAAACAACTGAAGTCTGCTTATAAAGTGGAGGCTGTATTGTGATTGGATGAGATGCCTGATTGAAGCGTAAGGATCCAGAGTCTTCCTGCTAGAATTACCACTTACCCGTTCATTGGTGGGAAAGGCCCTTAAATATTAGATTTAAATTTAAAGTTTTTAAAAGCGATTTACAGAACAACCGATATATCGGTCTACCTCTTATCTGAGCTATATAATCCACATGCGTGTAATTGCTTACTGTATATCATTTATTTTTATCTCTCCAAAAGATGTTGAAGAGAAATATCTGAGACAAAGTTATTGGTGCTTTAAAGAACCCAGAAGCCAAAACACTGATCTGAGGAACCTTTAATGGGACATCGAGACCTTTCTTACATCTACAAAGAACCATACAGTGGAAAATGGTTCTTTATAAGAAGACCGCTCTGGAGAACCATTGAAGACCCTTCATTTTAAGAGTACACACCGTCTGTGCTAGAGTCGTATAATTTCCTGTAGATGATTGGCTCTGTTAGGGTCTCTGTGGCTCCGTCTGCTCAACCAATCAGAGAGAGGCTGCGAACAGGAAACAAACCTGTTTGTGTCAACACTGAATGAAACAGCTTGTTTCAGAGCGTGTGTGTGTGTGTGCGTGTGAGGTGACAGAGAGGTCACAGTATTACTGCTCATGACTGTGTCCATTTAAACACTTAAACACAGACACACTGACCTCAGAACAGTTGTTTTTACTCTTTTCACAAACAAGTTCTCTCACGTGAGCTTGCAGATATTACCCGCAGAAAACATGCAATCATTCATACAATTTTAGACATTTATAACCTTGATAAATCCAAGTGTTTAAACATTTAAATACAGATACATTCATGTCTTTCCACCTCTAATTATTTAATAATATTTTCAGCTTTTCATTAATTTTCTTCAACTGAACAGATTTAAACTTTTTTGTTGTTGTTGTTATTTGAAGGTCTCCTTTAAACTGAATTGGAAACTTTTTACCTCTACCTTGTGGTACTATTCAAATGTCTTTATGTATAGAATTGACTGTTTTAGCCTTTAGACTTTCAATATTAAACACATGGGGTAACCTCCTCGTGGTGGTGATTAGTGGTTCTCTCAATGGGGCGTGTGGTGAATTGTGGAGAGTAGCATGAGTCTCCGCGGTGTCATGCACAACGAGTCACGTGATCAGATGCGCGGATTGACGGTCTCAGAAGTGGAGGGAACTGAGACTCGTCCTCCACCACCCGGACTGAGTAACCACGCCACCACGAGGACCTACTAGGTAGTGGGAATTGGGTGTTCCAAATTGGGGGAAAAGGGGGATACATTTTTTTTAACTAAAAATAAAGGTTGTTTATCAGCATGATTGGGGCCCATGAAGAAACTTTAACCTACATGGAAACTTCCCATTGCACAAAAGGTTCTTTGCAGTGGAAAAAGGTTCTTCAAAATGGTTCTTTTAAGAACCTTTAACTGAAAGGTTCTTTGGGGAACCAAACATGGTTCTTCTATGGCATCGAAACCCTTTCTGGGACCTTTATTTTTAAGAGTGAAAGTACATTATATCATAACTATGATCATCTAAACAAAGAGTGAAAACAACATAAACCATTTTAATATTGATTTATTATAATGATTTCTATAAATTGTGGCTCATTTCCAGCATACCAAACAATTTAGCTCCTAATAAAGTTTGTTCAAAAGTATTTGTTAAACAAGTGTGAGTGGAGAGCATGAGATGAAATATGAGACAAAAAATCAAGAGAAATATCTAATATTTGTATTGGCCATCATTTCCAATCCAGCTTTCATTTTGTGGAATTGTGCAAAAAAGAGTGAAAATATTATTTAAATGTATTTCGGATTCATAAATGTTATCTACTGTATTAAATTAGTCTTAGAGCAAGACGTCAGGAGTCATTTTTTGTTGAAAAATGTTAAAAATGTAATTTCCATACACTGTTGAACATTATTAGTAAACAAATAAAATATTGGAAAATGGTTTAAACAGTCTTTCTAGAAATCAAAGTGCTGAAAGTACCTGAAGTTAAAGAAAGTTATATAAGTCAATAGAAATATGTAAATGTGTCTATTTATAATGTGTATATATATATAACTTTCACTACTTGTACAATGTTTAAATAAACTGTTTCTGCAGTATTTCATATTAAACATCTATAACAACTAATAAGAGCCTCGTTCATTAATATCAGTCAGTGTTTGTAACAGATATAAAACCCAAATGCCACATGTAGCACATGTTTAAATCCATGTGTGTGCTGAACATGTGCAGAATTCATAACGCACCTCTTTACTGTGAAACACATCAGCGGCTGCCTGAACATTTATAACCATTATGTAAAAGGAAATGATAAACATTTTTACCGTCACATCTCCGTTCATGTGAATCCATAACAGCACATCCGATCGTTTAAAAGCTCTACGACTCAAGATTGGGTCAAGTTGTCTCCATGATGACATTCAGTTTAGCAAATAACTGTCTGTCAGGTGAGTTTACCTGGTTCAGAAGACGGGTACGATGTGACAGGTGTGTCCTGGTCATCCTGTGATGTCACCGAGGAGGGTGTGGCACTGCGGGATGATTGACAGTTGTCAGAAGGACTGAGAGTGAGGCTGAGACCGCAAGGTGCTGAACGCACACGATCTCTTTCAAACTCCTCCGCGGCTATTCTCTCCACCGTCTTAAACCTGAGAGAGAGAGAGGGGGGGGTGTCAGTAAATTAGTAAAACAGGCACAAATTCTCTGGTTTCATGACCTGTAAAAGAGCCCAGTGAAAACAATGTAAACAAATGCAGAACTCTCTCTGTCTCTCTCTTTCTCTCGCTCTGTTTCATGCTTGTTTTCTCTAGTTTTCTCAACTTAAGCTCAGCTGTATCTTTGCTTTTGGTCTAGCATAAAATAGTGTCACAGTGTCCGATCAAGCAGGAGAGGAATGTTTGGGAGCAAGATGAAGAAACAAATGTGTTTGTCTTTGAGGAAAAAAGGTTTATGGAGGGAAATCGGTGTAAACCTGTTCAAGATGTGACATCAGTCACTCCACAAACACATTATTAAACACTATTCCTACATTTGTATACACGACATTTGATTAAGTGCACTTCAATCTGCTATGAAGTGCAAGAATAAATGATTCATAACGAGTGATGAAATGTTCCCATTCACTCTAGATCAGTTATATTTGTATCAAAAACTTTCAATTGAAGAAAAACGGCATCATTTATGTTACGAGTTAATCCACTCCGACACCAATTGCTTCACAAAAAACAGGCCAAAATATCTCCGTTTGGAGAGCATCAGATTGACACTGAAGAAGCAGAAGATTTATTCTGAAAAGGGATGAAACAGGAATAGTTTCAGGAAAACAACAGGAATAGTTGGCAGGTCAGCGTGCATTTAGAACCTGAAAACAATCAAATGATTATAATTCAGGGCCGGTTTGAGATCTTGAGATCATACTGCAGCTGTTAAAAACTATAGACTCTAAAAACACAACTACTTTCACATCTCTTATCATTTAATCATAGTCTGATCATTGAGAATAATCCTTCAGGACATTTCTAAAACATGACATGTTTCATTATGTTGGCTGGAAAAATCCAACATACACTTCTACACTTTAAGCTGTTTATGGTTTTTCCAAAATCGCTAAACAAAGACCAAATTTCCAGTTGAAACTCCTAAACATTTAAAGCTACATCCACCAAATTTGGCACAGACCTTCAGACTGTTCTGACTCGAGTTTCTGTGACTTTTTGAACTGATTCGTCTTAAGATTTTTCTGTAACGGATGATTAAAAATCCCCAATTTCTTATAGCTTTACACTGATGGAATATTCAATCAGGCCAAAGAATGTTTGTAATTCCAACTTTCAATCCATTCAAACAGACATTTAAAGATTAATTCACCCAAATATGATTATTTACTCACTCCTGTAATTTTTCTGTCTTGTTCTGAACACAAAGGGAGAAACTGTGAGTAAATGTTGTGTTCAGTGATGTCATACAATGGCAGTTTATGGTGACCACCTCTTCAAACATCAAAAGGACACTAAAGTATCATTCAGAAGTCTAATTAATTATTCATGAGCTCATGATTGTTATGAAAGTATTCGATAAGATTTGATGAGAAAATGAAATCTAATGTATTATTTAGTGTAAATGTCACTGACCGTTGATCTCCTGTGTGTGTTGATGATAGGACACGAGAGCAACCGTTCATGCACCCCTCATGACATTGGGGCGTTCAAGCGAAACTCGTTTATCTAAAAACAGCGAGAGTGACAGAAAACAACAGAACTGCACACAAAACGGAGAACAGAACTTACTAAACATGTCTGAAGAGATAATAGTCCAAGAATTGATGCATTTCTATGCCCAGCCTTATTTAAAAATTTCTGGACTGGTGTCAGTTCACAGCAGATGGGAGTTACCGGCGTGATGCCGTAAATAGAAAACAAGAAGCTCATCACGGCTGGTTAGGACAAAAACTCTGATTAACATAGAAAATAAACCTTTTATCACAAGTCGTTTGCCGTCAGGATTGGACAAAGTGTGACTGTGTCTGCTTGTAGCTCCTCTGTGTTTCTGTTTGATTTCCAAATACGCTATTCAAAATAAGGCTGGGCATAGAAATGCATCAATTCTTCAACTACAAACTCTTCAGACATGTTTAGTAAGTTATGTTGTCACTCTCGCTGTTTTTTAGCTGTTTTTAGCTTGAATGCCCCAATGTCGTGAGGGGTGCATGAACGGTTGCTCTCGTGTCATATCATGAACACACACAGGAGATCAACGGTCAGTGACATTTACACTAAATAATACATTAGATTTCAGTTTCTCATCAAATCTTATCGTATACTTTCATAACAATCATGAGCTCATGAATAATTAATTAGACTTCTGAATTATACTTTAGTGTTCTTTTGATGTTTGAAGAGGTGTCACCATAAACTGCCATTGTATGACATCACTGAGCACAACATTTACTCACAATTTCTCCCTTTGTGTTCAGAACAAGACAGAAAGTCATATAGAGTTACAACAACACAGCGGTGAGTAAATAATGACTGAATTTCATTATTTCTGGGTGAACTACCCCTTTAAGCTATCCATCCATCCAGATTTTTGTTTGTCTGTTGGGCCTGTAAAACCTTCAAACATCAAGCGTTTAGTGAATGGCGAATGGTTTTAGGCTTTTTGAATGTTTTTCTAAATCTTCGTCATTGGTCTGATTAGGCTGATATTGGAAGCAGATATCAGAGTTCATTTTTACCAAGTCAAACCTCAAACTCTACGATAGTTTTCACAAGCACTAAACACTTCTTGTTTTCCACTGTACATTTTAATGCCTTGATGGCTGATTTCACTCCAATCATGTAACATTCGACATTGGAGTTCACTGGTGTGAAGTTGTGTAAGAAAGCAGACATGATCATATAGATGTATAATATCACCCATCATCAAATCTAATATGAATTTGGACAATGAGTTAAGGATGAAAATACTCACCTTTCTTCACGAGCATGTCTCGCCTCCTCCATGTTCGCCACATAGTCTCGACTACACACACACACACACACACACACACACACACACACACACACACACACACACACACATACATACATACACACACACACACACACACACACACACACAGGAGGGTGAAGTTGTAGTTATGTGCCACAGTAGATGATCTTGTGTGTAATTATAACAAATGGTTGTTGTGTTAAACCTTTGTCGATTTCTCTCCTCTCTCTCTATCCGTTGCAGTCGCTCTTCTCGCTCGACCCGTCGCCTCTCTCTTTCTGCTGCGAGTGATTCCTGATGCTGCCGGTACGAAGACGAGAGAAGACCGCCCAGAGCAGGTCTGACAAAGAGAGAGTATATCTATCAATCTGCCTATAAATAAATGTGTATGTATACACGGGCAGCCAATAGTTTGGAATAATGTACATATTTTGCTCTTATGGAAAGAAATTGGCACTTTTATTCACCAAAGTGGCATTCAACTGATCACAATTCACACCTCACTTCCTGTAGCACTTGCCCTTTCACCCCACACTTCCTGTAGCACTTGACCTTTCACCCCACACTTCCTGTAGCACTTGCCCTTTCACCCCACACTTCCTGTAGCACTTGACCTTTCACCCCACACTTCCTGTAGCACTTGACCTTTCACCCCACACTTCCTGCAGCACTTGCCCTTTCACCCCACACTTCCTGTAGCACTTGCCCTTTCACCCCACACTTCCTGTAGCACTTGACCTTTCACCCCACACTTCCTGTAGCACTTGACCTTTCACCCCACACTTCCTGTAGCACTTGCCCTTTCACCCCACACTTCCTGTAGCACTTGACCTTTCACCCCACACTTCCTGTAGCACTTGACCTTTCACCCCACACTTCCTGTAGCACTTGACCTTTCACCCCACACTTCCTGTAGCACTTGACCTTTCACCCCACACTTCCTGTAGCACTTGCCATAGATGTGACTGTCTTGTCGGGCACTTCTCACACACCTTACAGTCTAGCTGATCCCACAAAAGCTCAATGGGGTTTAGATCCATAACACTCTTTTCCAATTATCTGTTGTCCAATGTCCGTGTTTCTTTGCCCACTTTAACATTTTCTTTTTGTTTTTCTGTTTCAAAAGTGTCTTTTTCTTTGCAGTTCTTCCCATAAGAGTCTTCTCTTTACTGTTGTACATGAAACTGGTGTTGAGCGGGTAGAATTCAATGAAGCTGTCAGCGGAGGACATGTGAGGCGTCTATTTCTCAAACTAGAGACTCTGAGTTTTCACAAGCACTAAACAGAAGTGTTTTCCAATTATTTGATGTACTGATCCTCTTGTTTAGTTGCACAGCTTCCACATCTCTTTCTGTCCTTGTTAGAGACAGTTGTCCTTTGTCTTTGAAGACTGTAGTTCCTTTGTATGAAATCTTCAGTTTTTTGTGCAATTTCAAGCACTGTATAGCCTTCATTCCTCAAAACGTAGCTCTGCATTAATGTTTTTAGGTATGCTGGAGCAGACCCAGTGACTGTTCTGTATGCAGCATCAGGGCCTTGAATTTAATACGTGCATGAACCGGCAGCCAGTGGAGAGAGACGAGGAGGGGTGTAACATGTGCTCTCTTTGGTTCATTAAAGACCAGACGTGCTGCTGCATTCTGGATCATCTGAGAGGTCTAATAGCACATGCAGTTTCTCTAGAAACTCATCAGTCAATCATTGTTTTGAGGAATGAAGACTATACAATAATAGAAATTGCTAATGAACTAAACAAGAGGATAAGTACATCTCTAGTTTGAGAAATAGAGGCCTCAAATGTCCTCTGCTGACAGCTTCATTGAATTCTACCTTCTCAACACCAGATCATATGACCAATTAATGCAGAAAAACAGTTGATTCCAAAGGGTTCACATACTTTTTCTTGCCACTATAAATGTATCCAGGGACTTTTAAATTTCAAGTTTAAACTTACTTCACATTCCTGGCCACACCCAGTTTAAGGGGTTCATGAAACTCACCTGTCGCTTTGTGGTTTGGTTGGTGTAGATGGAGCACTTATAGCCGAAAAGGACCTGAGAGAGACACAGAGAGAGAAATTAAATTTGAACTTCGAAACCTGGTAGACGAGGTGGCATCGCAATATGTGAGGCAAACTTACACGGAGCTGTAAGGGACATTCAGAGTGAAAAACTAAAGTTTGGTGACTATTCAAACGAGATTTCCATCTTTGCAGTTAGTTGTATACGTGAGCAACAGTGAGAGAAAAGAAGGTGTGAAAGTGTCACTCTGTTGGGTTGAGACAAACGTGAGGACGTGCAGATTGTGGTTCAATCCAGATGAACATGCTTTAGGTGCTTCATGGTATACAAACATCTACCTGCCGCTCTTCTCCACTGGTTTCTCCTCCTCCACATCATAAGAGAAGAGGAAGAACGGCGAGTGAGGGAGGTATGGCAAGCGGTTGCACGGTTGAGCAGAGCCGCGCAGAGGCGGGACGACCTCATTGGTTGGCGGCACGCTGACGGAGGACTTGCGTTGTGCGAGCAGAGTGGCTAGTTGCGATGGTTGGGTGGAGTCAGGAGTGAGCGGGGCTGAGCTTGATGAGCTCCTCCTCTCCTCTTCCTCTCGCTCGTCCTCTTCTGTGCGAGCCGTCGATGTGAAGCTTTCTGTGTGTTTGTCTAAGTCGTCTGATTTATCGTCAGGTGCGCTGAAGACAGGGGGCAGCAAAGGGCAGTATGGATGAAATAAAATGTGTTTTGGGGGGTAATTTATGATCGTTGTAGTAGTGCCAAGCAAAGCTGTTTGTAATGCCTCTCACAGTTTACTGTTGTTAATCATCACATTATAATAGTTATATTTGTGAATCAACGTCTCAAAAGTTCGCAATTTGCGAAACTACATTAAACTAATTTGACTGCACTGATGCAATCGGTTCGGCATTAATGTGGATTACTGCTCAATCTTCAGTGTATTAACGGCTGGGGGATAGGATCTGCTCTGTGTGTGCAATCACACCCCCAAACCCTCATCTATTCATTAAAAGTCGTAGACTTACCGAAAGTATATCATCTGTAGGCCGCTTCAGAATGAAACATTTGAAATATTTAAAAAGAAGAATAATTAGATGGATCAATAAATTATGAACAATGTACTGCCTTTGCCTGATTAATATGTAATCATGTAATCCATAAAAGTAACTGTAATCTAATTATGAGTATTTAGTTACAAAGGGTTTGTACTCTATGTAATCCAGGTTACATGTAATCCGTTACTATCCAGCATTGGTTACGATATGTAAATTTTTTTACTATGACATACTTTTAAATAGAGTATTATGATATCTAACATCAAAACTTAAAAGGCTAAATTGTTAGCTTGCTAAAAATAAGCTTTCATTTGAAAACGCATTATTTTCTCTACTGTTTGGCCTTCCGTTCACAGAGACGGCATTTTTGTCCAGTGAAAACTGAGCTTTTCAAAATCACTCTCTCAAGTGGATGCATTGAAAACGCCATCTTTGCGTTGTTGTGTGGACTGGAAACATTTTATTTGTTGTCATGTGATGCAGTCATGTGATCTATTTTACCCAAAACAATCAAGATGGCGGCTCATGTTGTATTGGCGTTGTGGTGTCTGCTATCCGTAGCATTGTTAAATTCCCTTACAAAAATCACTTGCCGCAAATATATTCCACTCGTTATTTCACATGCAAATGAGCTTTGGGGCAAACTCTTCAGAAACTCTTCAGAAACTCTTCATTGTCATCAAAGGTTTGCTGCAGGTGAAGAGCTGCAAATTCTGGCAAACATTTGCTGCAAATCACAAACTCATTTACATCTGAAAATAATGAGTGGTGAGATTTTCAGAACGATATTTTGTAAGGGAAGATAAACATGACTTTGCACAAATTTCACATTGTACTCCATAAAAGGCGACGGGATGTGTACTCGGAATTGGTGTCCGGCGGCAGAACATGAGGACAATTGTGATTCAGACCGGATTAATGTGGATCCACTAAATAATTCATTTGACCATTTCTAGCTTCTATTTGTAATTAGGCATAGAATACCCCAAAAATAGAATACCAAAAAAGATCTTTGAGTCGTTTAGGGGTCCATTAGGGAAGGATTCCCTTGACAACGGCGTTTAGAAGTTAGTATTCCACAGTATTGAACACACTGATGGAGTTTAGTAGATCTAAAGCACCTGCTGTGATGGAGACGAGGTCAGAGTGAAGGTCATTCTAAAAGCTTCCAGAACATTCCTAACCAGTGGTTACAGGTACATCTAGTTATAAAGAGAAAGGGAGATCCAGCCAGGAGAGCTTGAAATCTGACCTTAAAGAGACACTTCGAGAGGAGCTCAGGAAAAGAATACGCATGGAGCCGCAATTTTAGGAACTGCTGAATCAGCACAGGTGGAGCTAATGATGTGCAGGTGATCTGCACTAGGATACCTGATGACACCCGATGAAGGATTCCTTTCCCCTTCATCATCATCATCATCATTAGACTCTGTGAGTGCAGAGTCCTCCTCATCTTCCTCTCTGCAGCGAGTACAACAAACACCGATCATGCAACAAACATAAAGCACAACCACAGAAACGACGAGACTCACAGAGCGATTGAAAGCTGTAGGCCCAAAACATGTTCTGCATTCTAGCTACACAAGCTCGTTTTCATACATTAAATACTTGCACAAGTATGTTTCTGGCCTTAAAGATAGAAAAAGACAGACAAAATGGAGATATTGAATTAAATACAGTTCCAGGTCTTATGGATGATGTACATTAAGTTGGGCAGTCGGATATATCCACACACAGTTATCATGAGCGATGAGCTGTTCCAGGTCATGTGCTCTGGAGCACAAATATTAACTAAACACTGACACATTGAGGATCTCCTGTTGTCAAGAACTGCTGAAATTAAGGTCACATGTTCAGAGCTATGGGGTCCCGAGTGTAAAATTGAAAAAGTTTTAAAAAATAATATATTTATACATTTAATGTGTAGTAAAAATACTCAAAATCTTACAAAGCCAAATGTTAAATATATAAATGTAAAAAAAAAAAGGTAAATCTTTAAGTAATAAAATGTCTATTAATAATATTTTAAAACAAATAATCAAATTATTAAATCAAAAACGTTTCATATAATTCAAAATGTTAAATATGTAAATGTAAATCTCAATAATAAAAATTATAATAAATGTTTTAAAAAATAATTAAATCTAAATCTTATAAATAACTGTTAAATATAAATGTACATTTGATATATTTATGTAACTAAATATAAATGTTAAATAATTAAATGTCTGATAAATATTAAAACATTTAATTATTAAATATAAATCTTCCATATAATCTAAATGTTAAATATGTAAATGTAAATACAAATGTAAATCTTAAAAATAAAAATGCCTTTTAATTATATTTAAAAACGAATCAAGTTATTAAATAGAAATGTTACATTTGTAAATGTAAATAGAAATGTTTATCTTTATAATAAGATTTCTAAAAAATATTTAGAAAATAAATTAATTCAATACAAATTTTCTATATAAGACGAATATGTTAAATATGTAAACAAATCTTAATACAACTTCTAATAAATACTTAAAAAATCTTTAAGAAACATACAATTAGTGCTTCCCCTGGACAGCATTCACTGTGACTGTACCAGAGTTTATATAGTTCAGTCTCAATGTGCATTAATCCGGAGGTCAAAGGTGACAGTGGCATTCATGTTTAAATAAGAACATATTTCGCTCACTTTTCGTTGAGTTCCTGTCCATTAAACTGCTGGAAGTTTGTACGGTTTGGGGAGGCGTGGCCTGATCTGGCCAATGAATGTCTGCGGCTGCGACGTCTTTCTAAGCCCCGCCTCTCTCCTCCACCGATACTGGACCCACGTCTCTCTTGACGACCGGAAGATGGTGGCAAACTGTCCTCATCCCCATCTTCATGACGAAGAGTCGCCTGACAGTCAGAAGGACATTTTTAAAACTGAATTGCAAAAACAACTTCTTCATAATCTTTACGATTACAACATCACCACCATGAAATCATTAACATGTGACTGCCCACATTTACAAATAAATCCTCATTGTTTGATCATTTATAAAATGTTTCTGAAACTCTGTGGGATATCAGTCTGAGCATTAACGGTGATGTTGTCAGACCTCATAGATGTTGAGCTGCTCCAGAAGATCCAGATCAGTTCCCCTGCGACCCAGATACCTGCGGGACACAGACTCCATTTCCTGCTCCTCCAGAACATCCACCATATCATAGAACGAGTCCTGATCAGGCAAAGCAGCCAGCGTCTGATGAAGAGAGATTGTATTTACTTAAAGTAAAATTACTTATTGATCATTCTTTCAACTGAGGATGTCAGCAAGAGTTTTTTTTGTCAGATTTAGCCAATTTCTGGGGACAGTGTTGTTCCCAAACATGTACAACATCGCAAACAATTAAAACATCAACTAAAGTACCCCAAACAACTAAAGTATCCCAAACAACTAAAGTATCCCAAACAACTAAAGTACCCCAAACAACTAAAGTACCCCAAACAACTAAAGTACCCCAAACAACTAAAGTATCCCAAACAACTAAAACACCCCAAACAACTAAAGTACCCCAAACAACTAAAGTACCCCAAACAACTAAAGTATCCCAAACAACTAAAGTACCCAAACAACTAAAGTATCCCAAACAACTAAAGTACCCAAACAACTAAAGTACCCCAAACAACTAAAGTATCCCAAACAACTAAAGTACCCAAACAACTAAAGTATCCCAAACAACTAAAGTACCCAAACAACTAAAGTATCCCAAACAACTAAAGTATCCCAAACAACTAAAACACCCCAAACAACTAAAGTATCCCAAACAACTAAAGTACCCCAAACAAACTCAAGTACCCCAAACAACTCAAGTATCCCAAACAACTAAAGTACCCAAACAACTAAAGTATCCCAAACAACTAAAGTATCCCAAACAAACTAAAGTACCCCAAACAACTAAAGTATCCCAAACAACTAAAGTATCCCAAACAACTAAAGTACCCAAACAACTAAAGTATCCCAAACAACTAAAGTACCCAAACAACTAAACTACCCCAAACAACTAAAGTACCCAAACAACTAAAGTATCCCAAACAGCTAAAGTATCCCAAACAACTAAAGTACCCAAACAACTAAAGTATCCCAAACAACTAAAGTATCCCAAACAACTAAAACACCCCAAACAACTAAAGTATCCCAAACAACTAAAGTACCCCAAACAAACTCAAGTACCCCAAACAACTCAAGTATCCCAAACAACTAAAGTACCCAAACAACTAAAGTATCCCAAACAACTAAAGTACCCCAAACAAACTAAAGTACCCCAAACAACTAAAGTACCCCAAACAACTAAAGTATCCCAAACAACTAAAGTGCCCTAAACAACTAAAGTATCCCAAACAACTAAAGTACCCCAAACAACTAAAGTACCCCAAACAACTCAAGTATCCCAAACAACTGAAGTACCCCAAACAACTGAAGTATCCCACAACAACTCAAGTACCCCAAACAACTCAAGTATCCCAAACAACTCAAGTATCCCAAACAACTAAAGTACCACAAACAATCCCAAACAACTAAAGTACCCCAAACAACTAAAGTACCCCAAACAACTCACGTATCCCAAACAACTCAAGTATCCCAAACAATCCCAAACAACTAAAGTACCCCAAACAACTAAAGTACCCCAAACAACTAAAGTACCCCAAACAACTAAAGTATCCCAAACAACTCAAGTATCCCAAACAACTAAAGTACCACAAACAATCCCAAACAACTAAAGTACCCCAAACAACTAAAGTACCCCAAACAACTCACGTATCCCAAACAACT
This sequence comes from Xyrauchen texanus, assembly GCF_025860055.1. NCBI lineage: Eukaryota > Metazoa > Chordata > Actinopteri > Cypriniformes > Catostomidae > Xyrauchen > Xyrauchen texanus. Next base: position 1,746,099 of record NC_068301.1, on the reverse strand, counting down.
CAAGTATCCCAAACAATCCCAAACAACTAAAGTACCCCAAACAACTAAAGTACCCCAAACAACTAAAGTATCCCAAACAACTAAAGTACCCCAAACAACTAAAGTATCCCAAACAACTAAAGTACCCCAAACAACTAAAGTACCCCAAACAAACTAAAGTACCCCAAACAACTCAAGTATCCCAAAAAACTAAAGTACCCCAAACAACTGAAGTATCCCACAACAACTCAAGTACCCCAAACAACTCAAGTATCCCAAACAACTCAAGTATCCCAGACAACTAAAGTATCCCAAACAACTAAAGTACCCCAAACAACTCAAGTATCCCAGACAACTAAAGTACCCCAAACAACTCACGTATCCCAAACAACTCAAGTATCCCAAACAACTAAAGTACCCCAAACAATCCCAAACAACTAAAGTACCCCAAACAACTAAAGTATCCCAAACAACTAAAGTATCCCAAACAACTCAAGTACCCCAAACAACTAAAGTATCCCAAACAACTCAAGTATCCCAAACAACTAAAGTACCACAAACAATCCCAAACAACTAAAGTACCCCAAACAACTAAAGTACCCCAAACAACTAAAGTATCCCAAACAACTAAAGTATCCCAAACAACTCAAATACCCCAAACAACTAAAGTACCCCAAACAACTAAAGTATCCCAAACAACTAAAGTACCCCAAACAATCCCAAACAACTAAAGTACCCCAAACAACTAAAGTATCCCAAACAACTAAAGTACCACAAACAACTAAAGTACCCCAAACAACTAAAGTATCCCAAACAACTAAAGTACCCCAAACAACTAAAGTATCCCAAACAACTAAAGTACCCCAAACAACTAAAGTACCCCAAACAACTAAAGTATCCCAAACAACTAAAGTACCCCAAACAATCCCAAACAACTAAAGTACCCCAAACAACTAAAGTATCCCAAACAACTAAAGTACCCCAAACAATCCCAAACAACTAAAGTACCCCAAACAACTAAAGTACCCCAAACAACTAAAGTATCCCAAACAACTAAAGTACCCAAACAACTAAAGTACCCCAAACAACTAAAGTATCCCAAACAACTAAAGTACCCAAACAACTAAAGTACCCCAAACAACTAAAGTATCCCAAACAACTAAAGTACCCAAACAACTAAAGTATCCCAAACAACTAAAGTATCCCAAACAACTAAAACACCCCAAACAACTAAAGTATCCCAAACAACTAAAGTACCCCAAACAACTCAAGTATCCCAAACAACTAAAGTACCCAAACAACTAAAGTATCCCAAACAACTAAAGTACCCCAAACAAACTAAAGTACCCCAAACAACTAAAGTACCCCAAACAACTAAAGTACCCCAAACAACTAAAGTATCCCAAACAACTAAAGTGCCCTAAACAACTAAAGTATCCCAAACAACTAAAGTACCCCAAACAACTAAAGTACCCCAAACAACTCAAGTATCCCAAACAACTCAAGTATCCCAAACAACTAAAGTACCACAAACAATCCCAAACAACTAAAGTACCCCAAACAACTAAAGTACCCCAAACAACTCAAGTATCCCAAACAACTAAAGTATCCCAAACAACTAAAGTACCCCAAACAACTAAAGTACCCCAAACAACTAAAGTATCCCAAACAACTAAAGTATCCCAAACAACTAAAGTACCCCAAACAACTAAAGTATCCCAAACAACTAAAGTACCCCAAACAACTAAAGTATCCCAAACAACTAAAGTATCCCAAACAACTAAAGTATCCCAAACAACTAAAGTATCCCAAACAACTAAAGTACCCCAAACAACTAAAGTATCCCAAACAACTAAAGTATCCCAAACAACTAAAGTATCCCAAACAACTAAAGTACCCCAAACAACTAAAGTATCCCAAACAACTAAAGTATCCCAAACAACTAAAGTATCCCAAACAACTAAAACACCCCAAACAACTAAAGTATCCCAAACAACTAAAGTATCCCAAACAACTAAAGTACCCAAACAACTAAAGTATCCCAAACAACTAAAGTATCCCAAACAACTAAAGTACCCCAAACAACTAAAGTATCCCAAACAACTAAAGTATCCCAAACAACTAAAGTATCCCAAACAACTAAAGTACCCAAACAACTAAAGTATCCCAAACAACTAAAGTATCCCAAACAACTAAAGTACCCCAAACAAACTCAAGTACCCCAAACAACTCAAGTATCCCAAACAACTAAAGTACCCAAACAACTAAAGTATCCCAAACAACTAAAGTACCCCAAACAAACTAAAGTACCCCAAACAACTAAAGTACCCCAAACAACTAAATTATCCCAAACAACTAAAGTGCCCTAAACAACTAAAGTATCCCAAACAACTAAAGTACCCCAAACAACTAAAGTACCCCAAACAACTCAAGTATCCCAAACAACTGAAGTACCCCAAACAACTGAAGTATCCCACAACAACTCAAGTACCCCAAACAACTCAAGTATCCCAAACAACTCAAGTATCCCAAACAACTAAAGTACCACAAACAATCCCAAACAACTAAAGTACCCCAAACAACTAAAGTACCCCAAACAACTCACGTATCCCAAACAACTCAAGTATCCCAAACAATCCCAAACAACTAAAGTACCCCAAACAACTAAAGTACCCCAAACAACTAAAGTACCCCAAACAACTAAAGTATCCCAAACAACTAAAGTACCCCAAACAACTAAAGTATCCCAAACAACTAAAGTACCCCAAACAACTAAAGTACCCCAAACAAACTAAAGTACCCCAAACAACTCAAGTATCCCAAAAAACTAAAGTACCCCAAACAACTGAAGTATCCCACAACAACTCAAGTACCCCAAACAACTCAAGTATCCCAAACAACTCAAGTATCCCAGACAACTAAAGTATCCCAAACAACTAAAGTACCCCAAACAACTCAAGTATCCCAGACAACTAAAGTACCCCAAACAACTCAAGTATCCCAAACAACTCAAGTATCCCAAACAACTAAAGTACCCCAAACAATCCCAAACAACTAAAGTACCCCAAACAACTAAAGTATCCCAAACAACTAAAGTATCCCAAACAACTCAAGTACCCCAAACAACTAAAGTATCCCAAACAACTCAAGTATCCCAAACAACTAAAGTACCACAAACAATCCCAAACAACTAAAGTACCCCAAACAACTAAAGTACCCCAAACAACTAAAGTATCCCAAACAACTAAAGTACCCCAAACAACTCAAGTATCCCAAACAACTAAAGTACCCAAACAACTAAAGTATCCCAAACAACTAAAGTACCCCAAACAACTAAAGTACCCCAAACAACTAAAGTATCCCAAACAACTAAAGTATCCCAAACAACTAAAACACCCCAAACAACTAAAGTATCCCAAACAACTAAAGTATATTTATATAAAATAAAATATATATTCTTTTATATTTATTAGAAATTGTATTATTAAGATTGACTTTTACGTATGTAACATTTCAACAGAATTTAGATTTTATAATAATTTTTTAAATATTGATTAACAATTTTATTAAGATTTAAATTGATATTTATATATTTAACATTTCTATTTATATGGAAAATTCAAGATTAAATATGTTGATTATTTTTTAAATATTATCAATAGACATTTTATTATTTTAAGATTTACATTTGTATTTAAATATGTAACCATTTGATTTATATGGAGGATTTATTATTTAATCGTTTAATTATTTTTTTAAATATTTTTTAGAAATGGTATAATTAAAATTCACATTTACAAGGAAGATTTAGTCTTCTGGGAACAGCTATCCCCAGAAATGAGCCAAATCTGACAAAAACTATTACAAAAATGTGAAAACCTGATCAAATCATGTTTTTTTTATTCTAGAAAAAAAAAAGCAAAGAGTGTTTTTCGGGTTAAGTCACTCGCCATTATAATGATCTTTCTGTAATGACCTCATTTAGATTAGGGTCAGCGAGTGTTTCTGACCTTATTAATGAGTGTCATCACATACACCAGCAGTTCAGTGTCCACTCCGTCCCTCTCTGCCAGAATCTCCACAGCGTTTGACCACAGCTTACAACCTGAACAACACATGCATCACACACTACATCTGGAGTGGAATACACCGAACACACGCAGTATACACTATATGTGCTGCAGAAATAGTATGTATAGAAAGGTAGCATTCGAGGTCAGTTTGTGTGTGTGTACCTCTCTTTGTGTCCACACTGCTGATGGCTTGAATCAGTAAAACTGCGTTCGACTCTGAATATTCCACAAACACGAGCAGCAGTTTCAGGGCCGTCTTCACCACCAGACGAAACTAAAACAGACCATTTACACATTTACATGAATGCATCAAGGCAAGTGTGTAATACAGATCCTCCAGTTTTCTCCTTCACTAGTTCAGCTTTACTGTCTGCTGCATGACTATTAATTATTAAAGAGCCATTAAAATAATTAAAATGAAGTAGCATATCACACACCGCAGGACACGTCAGCTACTTATTTACCGTTGTGCTTATTTTGACCATAATAGTCTTTACATCATGAATGTATCGTCTGATGTTGAGTTGTTACCTTTGAGCCAATCAGCAGGTAGAGCCACTCTAAGGTCTCAGGGTGACCTATGACCCCGTTCATCCCATCCACGTACAGCATGATCTGACCCAAAGCTACAGAGAGAAACAGTGATTGAGCTCGAAACATGACAAACACAAGGACATGAGATGAAAGATGGCGCCGTTCTGCCTCTAATGCTCCGATGATGGGAAACACGACGGCAATGCCGAAGATATCTTTCATTTTGTAAATAATTTAATTATTAAATCTAAATCTTCCATAAAAATGTAAATGTTCAAATATAAATGTAATTCTTAACATAATTAAATGTATAATAATAAAATATGAATTAAATAACAAAATCTAAATATTCCATATAAACAGTGTTAAATATGTAAATATAAAAACCTTAAAAATAAAATGTCTAATAAAAAAATTGTTACATTTAAGTTTTCCATATAAATCAATGTTTAACATATCAATGTAAATCTTAAAATAACACATTAATTAATCAAATTGAATAAATATTTAAAAACATTAATGATACATTAAAGTTTTGCATATAAACCAAAACCTTAAAGTAATAAAATATAAATGATATATTTGTAATAAAATCAAATATTTAAATTGTTTAATCTAAATCTACTTTATAAATATAAATCTTACATAAGTGTGTACATATAAATCCTAAAATAATTAAATATATTAAATTCAATTATTAAATCTAAAATTCAATTAAAATGTTAAATATGTAAATATACATTAAAAACTTAAAAATAAAATTTCTAATAAATATTTAAATAAATACATTATTAAATCTTTTTTGCATATAAATCAAAATGTGAATCATATAAATATTAAAATAATACATATTATTTAATAAAATCTATTAAATATAAAAAAAAAATCAAAATCTTCTACATCATTATAACTGTTATAAATCTTAAAATAATTACATTATAAATTAAATTTTTCCAAATAAATCTAAATGTGAAATATGAATGTTAAATCTAAACATTTAGGAACATAAAATGTGACTTTAAGTTAAAGTTTTAAGTAGGATTACAGTCACTGTCAAATGAATAAATAACAATAAACAGTAATAATAATAATAATCATGACGCACCTCTGAGGATGTAGTTCTGATAATTCTGATCCGCTTCTGAGCCGACCTTTATCAGACAGGTGAGACCCTCCGCCATCACGAACTCATGAACCAGATCTTTATCATCCTACAGGGTGAAACAGTTCAACATCAGCACTGACCCCAAACTCAAGCCGCTCCAGAGACTGTCATGAATGTTACCTGGAATATCTGCTTGAGAGAAAACAGCGCCCTCCTCAGGTCACGTCCATCTGAAACATACAGCTTCTCTAGAGACAGACAGACAGATAGAGAGAGAGAGACAGACAAAAGAGACAGAGAAGAGAGACAGACAGATAGAGAGAGAGCGATAGACAGACAGAGAGACAGATAGAGAGCGATAGACAGACAGAGAGACAGATAGAGAGAGACATAGCAGACAGACAGATCATTTAATGGCACTAAATGCAGCATTAAACAGTTTCTCAGATGTTTATTAATAGTTACTTTTATTTCATGGTTGTCTGATGTCATGAATGAAGCAACAGGAAGTTATTTGAGTTCATTAATGACTTTCTGAATGTATATTTTATTTGATCATATATTATTATTACCATCACTGGCACCTTATTGTATTATTATTATTCATTATTATGTGTAATATTTGATATTATATACTAGATATATTATTTTATTTATAATTTATTTGTGTGTTTGTGTCTGTGAGTGTTTGTGTCTGTGTGACTCTGTGAGTGTTAGTGTGTCTGTGTGTCTGTGTGAGAGTGTGTATGTGTGTTTGTGTGAGAGTGTGTGTGTGTGTGTTTGTAACATTTAATTAGTGAGAGGAACGTCTGCACCTCGTTTATTGACCACGGTGTGGTTTTGCGCACATCCATTTCTTTTTACAATTCGAAAGTCGCGTGAACAATTGATTCTGCTATCGCTGTTGCTAACTTAAAAACTAGCAGGTCCGTGTCGAAAATCCAGTGACGCTGGTAGTGACGATTCTCTCTGACCAATCAGTGATCTGCAGGGTTATGACATCACTCGACCTCAATGAGGTGGTATTAAAAAAGTAACAAAAAGTGACTTACAGTGCACTTGTTACAGGGACAATCCCCCCGGAGCGACCTGGAGTTAAGTGTCTCACTCAAGGACACAATGGTGGTGACTGTGGGGATCGAACCAGCAACCTTCTGATTACCCGTTCAGTGCTTTAGCCCACTACACCTGACAGTGGGAATGAGAGTCTCATTGTTTTTGTGCAAGATAAATACTGCTCTGATTTGAAAAACTAGCAAAAGTAGGTCACTAGTTTGAGTTGGTAGCTGAAGTGTGCACTTGATCTGAAGAGCAGTTTGACTGGATCTGATCTAGTTATATAATGATAATGTAGTTACACGATATCTTCATGAACACTTCATGAGCAGAATCTGTGTGTCATGGAAACAAAGCAGAAGCTGCTGGAATGTTCTGATGAAAATGCCAAGAGAGACAATAAAACATCAATCATTATCTACAACACACACTACACACACGCTCACACACACACACACACACACACACACACACACATTATTCAGATATTTCTGATCTTCTATCCACAAACAGAGACTACACATGTTTTGTGTGGCTGTTGTGGAAAAATAATGGTGGGCAATGAGAGAGAGATTGTTTGAGGGGGAGAGAGAGTGTGTGTGTGAGAGTGAGGGAGAGTGTGTGAGGGAGAGAGAGAGTGAGGAAGAGAGAGAGTGTGTGTGTGTGTGAGAGAGAGAGACAGTGTGTGTGTGTGAGAGAGAGAGTGAGGGAGAGTGTGTGAGGGAGAGAGAGAGTGAGGAAGAGAGAGAGTGTGTGAGAGAGAGAGTGAGAGAGAGTGTGTGAGGGAGAGAGAGAGTGTGTGAGAGAGAGTGTGTGTGTGAGAGAGAGAGTGAGGGAGAGTGTGTGAGAGAGAGAGTGAGGGAGGGAGAGAGTGAGGAAGAGAGAGAGAGAGAGTGTGTGTGTGAGAGAGTGTGTGCGAGAGAGAGAGTGTGTGTGTGTGTGTGTGTGAGAGAGAGAGAGAGACTGGGAAGAACATGCAACCTTTTCAGACCACAAATCTATAAAAAAGGAAAATACAGCAGCAGAGAGGAACGCTGACATCAGCGTCCAAACAGAGACTGAAAACAGGTAAAAAAGTCGCTCACACCAACAAACGAAGGGCACTGCTGTGACGAAACACTTCTAAACTTCTACAGAACTGCTATGAAACCATTATGATGAGTTCAGATGAGGTCAGAGATCGACATCCCGGCACAGAACATCACGCTCCACTTCCACACAGCGAGTGATCGATCGATCAATCAACATCTGCTAATGAATCCTGATGTTGTCCGGAGGGCATGTCAGTTATTAACATGCTGTTGATCAGAAACACAGAGATGTTTTCACACAAGCACATACATCTAATACAGGATGATTCACAAGTCTTGTCATTTACCCACGAGACGTACTCAAATATTCAAGCATTACCAAAGACATCATAAACACATTTCACACATCTTAAAACATCCAGGACACTTCAGACTCACTTCTGTGTATAAATAACAGCGTCGTCTCCAAACTGCTTAGCTTCCGATTACACACGCTAGAGAACAATAGCGGTTGACATGGGTCATTACCTCCGTTGACAACAATTCGATCATGCTAACTTTGTGCAGAGCTTTAAATGCGTAGTAACACATTCATCAGTGTGTAAGATGCACTTTGATCTGTGCTGACTAGGATTCCTCAATGGGAACATGTCGCAGCACCGTTTTGTGGCCCATTCTGCATTATGCGGCGGCTCATTTCAGCTTATCGCGGCTCATTCGGCCCGCTCGGTTCTCCCGATGGCCAGTCCGCCCCTGATCGGCCCCAAAGTGTGTCGGCCCACCGGGAAAATGCCCGGTATGCCAGACTACCAATCCAGCCCTGGGTAAGGACCGTTAAGTTTCCAACACACACTAAGCGGTTCACCAGTCACAACAGACAGGGCCAGCTGACCAATCAGAGCAGGCTGGGCTTTTCGGGAAAAGGCTTTAAAGAGACAGCAGCTAAATCTGAGCGTTTCAGACAGAGGGTGAAAAGAACTGCAGCAGCAATGCTCAGTATGAGAAAATGAATGAGTTTTAACCTATTCCAGTTCACCCCCCAAATAAAACTATGATCCTGTAAATGAGAATAATATGGGCTCTTTAAGTACATGAGACTGTGGGTTCATTCAATATTAGGAACCCCAAAACATCCAAACTGTCGACTCTGGAAAATGAAGTCTCGTGTCGAATGCAAATTCAGGCCAATCCGTTTCCTCACAACATTAACAGATCTATTATTCATTCATGTCAGAGTTGTACTTGGGATATGAATGTTCGGAAACAGGTGCAAAACTTTGGACAGTGCTTCGTGAGTAGAGGTGTCATTCTCTTAAATCATATCTATCTGTTCTTTCCATTCTCCTGCTTCAAAGTTCAAGATATGTTTCATGGCGAGAGTAAACTCGAGTTGGATGACCATTGATGTTAAACGTGGGGGTTTATCAGATTTTGCATGATACCACCGATTCCCTCCACTGCACCTCTCATAAAACACACACACGCACATGTATGTGCGCACAACATACAAACACACACACACACACGTATGTGCGCACAACATACAAACACACACCCGTGTATGTGTGCACAACACACACACACGCACAACACACACATGTATGTGTGCACAACATACAAACACACACATGTATGTGCGCACAACATACAAACACACACACACATGTATGTGCGCACAACATACAAACATACACACACATGTATGTGCGCATAACATACAAACACACATGCATGTATGTGCGCATAACATACAAACACACACACGTATGTGCACACAACATACACACACACACGTATGTGCGCACAACATACAAACACACACCCGTGTATGTGTGCACAACATACAAACACACACCCGTGTATGTGTGCACAACACACACACGCACAACACACACGTATGTGCGCACAACATACAAACACACACCCGTGTATGTGTGCACAACACACACACGCACAACACACGTATGTGCGCACAACATACAAACACACACACACATGTATGTGCGCACAACATACAAACACACACACATGTATGTGCGCACAACATACAAACACACACACACATGTATGTGCGCATAACATACAAACACACACACGTATGTGCGCACAACATACAAACACACACACACACGTATGTGCGCACAACATACACACACACACGTATGTGCGGACAACATACAAACACACACACACGTATGTGCGCACAACACACATGCACAACAAACACACATGTGCACAACACACACACACGCATGCACATAACACGATTGTATTAATATAGTTCAAATTCTGTATGTAAAATTGTGGGTCTAACTCTAAATGATACTACATAAATGTAATACATATTTGAAATGCTGTATGATAATATAATAGATAACATATAATACAGACTTAATATTAAACACTGATGGTGGATTTAGCCGATACAGATAACCGATAAAGTAATTTTTATATGATGTTGAAATAAATTTGAATAATTTTTTTACTATGACGAAGTAAAATCCTGATTGCATAACGCAAGACTTTTAACTATAAACAAGCCCGGGACTCTTATTTTGAAATGACGCCGACTGGGCTCTACTATAATGCTTTATATTGACGTATTTCAGTTATGGTCTTTACAGTCATTTTTGGAGTAAAGAGTTCAGAGTTTCATCTGTGAGTGCAGCTCAAACTGATCTGAAGTGCGTTCACACAATTATCAGTTCAAATCTGTTTCCTGCCTCTGATGAATCAACTTCCTCCTGTGAGCCTTTAAATCTCAGCTTTCATACAGATCACATTTCTTCCTGTAAAGAGCATCATATACAGACCTGATCTATAATTAAAGCCCAGCTCTCTCTCGCTCTCTCTCTCTCTCTCTATCTATCTATCTCTCTCTCATGCTCTCTCTCTCTCTCCCTGTGTAGTGTGACAGGTATTATCTGCAGCGCTATGTGCGCATGATAGCTGTTGGTTAACAGTTGTGCACTCTCACTGGTCTTGCATGTGTGTGTTTTCCTGTATGCATTCATTCCTATGCCTGAAATCCAGCAGTTTTGCACGTTCGCTGAGCATCTCTAATCAGATAAGCGACGTGACCTCATGCGGTTGTTAATCCCAGACCAGCATAATCTGAACGCACACACACAGATAGCTTCATTCAGCTATAAAGCCTTTAAAACTACAGTATGGTAAGCCGGTTTAACTTTTAATGCTTTTTAATATAATACAGTATATACAGCACTTTTTTTACATTTCAATACCACAGTAAAAATGTATAATATGCTACTGAACACACGCCTTTATTTAAAAAGTTTAATATTAATGTACATATTAACATATTACATTAAAACAATGGCATTTTGCCTATTTCTCAATTAAGTAAACATTGCTTCCATGTTTTAAATGATTCTGGTAAATGGCATTTCTGTACGTGCGGTTACGTGTATGCTTCACTCAAGGCTTCAGCGTCATACTGTCAAAAAGCAACATTCATATAGACGCTAGATGAAATACTGCGCTTGCATTTAGCTTCATCTGCACGAGAGCAGTATCAGAAGTGTATGGCCATTGATTAAAGTGATTAGAAGATCATTTGGCCTTCCATATTACAATGCACTTGTGTTTATGAGAGGAGAAATATCATCAAAACACATTGTTTGGTAAAAGAAGACCAAACCGTTTCTTTGTTTCTTAATAATCATTTCAACAATTGAATAAAACAGTGGATGTAAACAGGTTTAAATGATAAGTGTCTTGTATACTGCTGTTACTTCATTCTAACACACATTTAGTCAAGTGTGTGTAACTGCACCACTAACAGGTGTAGAGACCTTCAGATCCTCCGGACTTCAACTACTAATCCACTTTACCATCACAGACTAAACACAGTTGAAATCTCAGTCCAGAAGTCGAGACTGACCATACTTTGAAGCCGTGGTGTGCTTGTGACCTCTCTGACCTCTGAAAGTATTACAGCAGCTGCTGTCTGTAGACAAAGCCAAAGAGGTCACGACACATGACCAGCACAACAGAGGATCACCTTCAGATTAAAGTAATGCTAAGTGGTTGCTAAGGTGTTCTGAGTGGTTTCTTGACCCAAACCTGAAGAGTCCACCCCGAAGGGCTCTACACTATTCTGGTCTCTGCTGACTCACAGTGTCCAGGATTAAACTCTCGGAGAACCAAACCTAAAGCAGAGTCTCAAATTACAGACTGAAGGCAGAGGAGCCGCCGACACGAGACTGCAAACACAGAGAGACCAAAATAGAGGAGATATTTGTACAGTTCGACTGTTAGTTAGCATGTAGAGACAAGCGTCACTATTACTGCCGTTCTGTTAAAACCTCTTACACAAAGAATGAAATGTTAAGTGTGTAAGCGGTCCTGCAGCGTTTGGACAATGTGACAATAACTGCGCTATTTCAGCATTCATTGCGCCGCCTTAAACTAGATTGCGGATGTGAAGAAGACGCAGTTTATTTTAAATGCCACATTCAAAAGTAGCGTGACTATTTCGAGAAAACGCCCCTCTGTGTTTTAATCATAAAACAATATATACAATAACAATGTCTATGTATTTGTAAAGGGATTCATGGAAAGGAGGAGGCAAGAACCGGCTTGATGATATAAATAATAGTTTCAATATAAAACTAAAACCAAAAGACACAAACACACACATATGACGGTCAGCTGCCCGTAAACACTCCACATCCGCAGTCGGCCTTTATCCCTCTCCGAGGCTTAATTACCCTGATAAGGGGCCGGGTGTGTATGATCACGACCCGGCCCCGCGCTCTGCCCCGTCACAGTATTATAATCGGGGGATATAATTGTGATAGACTGATATATCTGCCTGGCCGATTATTCGGCTGATGCCGATAATCGCAAAATGGCCAAATATCGGCTGATTAATCAGCTTGGCCGATATATCGGTCTATCACTAAATATAAGATAATATACTAAATATAATAGATTTGTCAATGGATAGTCCAGTTTATAATAATAATAATAATAATTCCTTACATTTATATAGTGCTTTTCTAGGCACTCAAAGTGCTTTACATAGCATAGGGATGATGCGACGGCAGCCATAGTGCGCCAGAACGCCCACCACACACCAGCTATTGGTGGGGAGGAGAGAGTAGAGTGATGTAGCCAATTCAGGGATGGAGATTAATACAAGGCCATGATAGATAGGGGCCAATGGGGGGAATTTGGCCAGGGATTTTTAATGACCACAGAGAGTCAGGACCTCGGTTTAACATCTCATCCGAAGGACGGTGCCTTTTTACAGTATAGTGTCCCCGTCAATATTCTGGGGCATTAAGACCCACACAGACTGTAGAGTGAGCGCCCCCTGCTGGCCTCCCTAATACCACTTCCAGCAGCAACCTTTCCCCAGGAGGTCTCCCATCCAGGTACTGGCCAGGCTCAACCCTGCTTAGCTTTAGTGGGCAACCAGGGCAAATTTGTATACATATTGCATAAAATAAGTTTATATCACTTCAGAAGTTCTTTTGCACATCTGATTTGCTGTTGTTAAATTATGTTAATTGGAATTTATATCGGCCATCCTGCTCTCTAGATATCGGTACCGGCCAAAACAAACAAACACTATCGGTCGACCACTACTTAAATTGGGATTTGAGGTGGGGAACAAGGTGTTAAAAGTGTTTTTTGTCAATGTAGTTTCTGCACCATGAGAGAGAATTTCAAAATTAAACATTTTTAAACAGCTTTTTGAAAACGCCCCTTGTCTATAGCCCCACCCCTAACTCACGGCATTGATTAAGTCATTGTTATTGTGTCGGGTTGGATACTCATAATACTCATAGTGCAACAGAGATATAGTGTTTACAGTTTTCAAGAACATTTACCTTTGAATAGTTTATAGTTGTCTCTGCATATTAAACTGGGGTAGAAGTATTTTAACACTGATTAACTGAAGCAGAAGTGGAGTCATTTATTACACTGATATTTGATCTGTGGTTAAGTATATATATCTACAGCTGTGAGTGAACCCAACCCCCTGTTACTGACAAACAGCATGCCATCCTTCACTCCATTTTAATATCACAAGTTACAGTCGTCTCTTCCTGTTTTGCATGGTGACATCACCATGTCCGAATGCCACTTTGTTCCTATGGTCACAGCTCTTTGAACAATTCTCACCTCATCCGTCTAGTATGTGTTTCACAGGCGCCGGACGTCATTGACACTCATTCTGTTTTAAAATATAGCTCAATACACTGCTAAAAAAAAGTGTGTAGATATGAATGAAGTCCTTTCTCCAATGTAAGTCTATGGATTTTTTCTGGTGAAAATAGTACAGCAACACACATGATTGAAAACTAAACAACACACACACACACACACACACACACTGTATGCTAATAATCAAACTCTCTGAACACGAGTTTCATTTCACAAATGCTCAACTGAGCCACAGGATGTGAGATCATGTATCCATGGCAACCTGACGCGCAGAGCAAAGGTGATGGTGGTGTTGGGGGGGGTTTGAGTAATTTAACAGACAACAGAGTGTTATAAACTCTTTAACACACAGACAGAAACACACAATGGTTGCGTGAAATGATCAGACAGTCAGCTCATAAACACACAAGTATCTGGTGTAACAACACACTTCTTTTAAAATGGGCAGGAATACACAAACAAATGACAGAATATTAAAAGAATTAAAATCTCAATTCAATATCAATCAAGAGTTTACTTTTGTCAGGTTGTGTTTAGTATTAGTCTGATGCTCTTAACAGACCATAAAGACTTTCAGTTTACAGCACAATGTAAACCACACACATATATGCACTGTAAAAATATATATTGTTGTTTAAACATAAAGTTAGTGTTCGTGCTGCTTTAAACAATGTAGTTGTCAACTTAAGAGGGAAAAGCTCTGAGGGTGTTTTTTAAGATATCCTGTTTCAGTGGCATACCCAAAATTAAAGGCTCATAACTCGACAAAAAAAAGTGTTTGATCTCATTGTAAAGAAGTTTTCACGTTTTTAATGATACGGAGACTCTCAGCCTAAGAAACTGCTGAAAAACAAAACAATATTGAGCCATAAATGTACTTTTTTCTTATAGTTCTTATTTGATACTATATAGCCCTGGGTATAAATAAGGCGGCTCTTGAAAACAACTTTTGTTTTGTTCTCAATCATGTCCACTGCATCTGAGAGAAAGTTTGTGTTGATATGACAAAGCGATTAAAAGTTACAACATTACAAATATAATTGATCATAGTGTCCAAAAACATCTCCAAACAAATAAAAGATAATAATTGTACATAAGAACTAATTACACATGCAAACACAACAATGACTAAAGGTTTGCATAGCATGCACACATGATTTTAGTCATGAGATTTCACAGAATGAGTTTCATTCTGTGTCATTTGAGTCATCATTGAGTCTGTGTCGTGTATTTGGTGCCATCTCCTGGTGGTCATATATAACATTGTGCTTCATGTGGATTATCTAATGATCTATACATCTGATTATCTTGTGTGTGGACTCGATTGAAAGATAATCACAGACTCTAAATAATGTTCTGATATATTTTATGTTATGTTTATGTTTCTTGAAGTTATAAGTGAAAACACGGAATATAAGCAACAAAAACATAATTGTCAAAGACATATATTTCACTTGTACTCACTATATTTTTGCCTGTGAGTGTATTTGCTGGTTGTATTTTACTCTTTGAGAGCTTTCTAACAACATATGGCACATGGCTATTTGATGAGTTTGATGTTTTTACCAATTGCAATAATATGTGCAGTGCAAAATTATTAGTAAATGATCAAAATGGAACAATTTTCAAAATTTCAAAGCATTTGTTCAGTTTTGGTCTTAATACCTATGTGCATTTGAAAGTATGGCATGCCCATCCAAGCTTAAACAGTTTTAAAAAGAACAAAGTTGACTGCCATATAATAGAAAATAGCTAGTTGCCAGACTTAGGCTTGTCAAGGAGACACACACATGCATGGGTATCTCAGTAAATATTGACGCTGACTATCACCCCCGGAGTCACGAGTTTGAATCCAGGGCATGCTATGTCACTCCAGCCAGGTCTCCTAAGCAACCAAATTGTCCCGGTTGCTAAGGAGGGTAGAGTCACATGGGGTAACCTCCTCGTGGTGGTGATTAGTGGTTCTCTCAATGGGGCGTGTGGTGAGTTGTGTGTGGATCGTGGAGAGTAGCATGAGCCTCCACATGCTGTGAGTCTCTGCGGTGTCATGCACAACGAGTCACGTGATCAGATGCGCGGATTGACGGTCTCAGAAGTGGCGGCAACTGAGACTCGTCCTCTGCCACCAGGATTGAGGCGAGTAACCGCGCCACCAAGAGGACCTACTAAGTAGTGGGAATTGGGCGTTCCAAATTGGGAGAAAAGGGGATAAAATAAATAAATAAAGACAGTAACACTGAAATTTGCATAATTTATTCATACTGCAGTGCATGCTGGGAAATCGATTATGTGAGCGTGATGTGCGTAGTTCTCTTGAATTAATTTATTTCAGCTGAATAGATTTTCTACGTTCATTAATTACCACAAGGTCAGATAACAAAACTTGTATAATTGAGTTATCTCAACAATCTGGGGTATTTATTCTAACTCTTTAAGTATATGACATTTCATATACTTCTGTTGTTTTATATTAAGCTAAATGTAAACGCAAGTAGAGACTAACGAAACACAAAAGTGTGATAAACGCCTATTGCTCACAAAACTGGAAAACACGTTCTCAATCTCGCAAGCTCTAATCTGATTGGCTGGCTTTACGTAGCTTCCGCGATCAAGCTCTGCACCTGGAAACAAAGTCGTGTTTAAAAAGTACCAGGTTAATAATACAAACACTTTTGAGGATGAAATAATAACTGGATTTGACAACGTTTGTCAGGTTAGTGACATTAAATCTTTCAAAGATATTCAGGGGCAAATATACTAAACCGTTGCGCTACTTCTGCGTTTGTGCAAAAACTTGCTTCTTATTCACTAACCACCTGCATTCACCCGCAAGTCGAAGCAGGCACAACCAGCACTAAAATAGTGTTGCATCTTGAGTATTTATATTAAAGTCATTGTCATTCCGCACAAACCTCCTCCTTTAACAAAATAAAATCCTAAAAGACATGTCCAAAGGAGGCAAGAACTACTGCTTCTATTTTCTGTGGTGACTGACATCGTCCTGCAAGGTAAATTCAAATAAAACATTTTCCTTTACCCTCTTTCCTCTATCTCGACCTCTCTCTTGACCTCTCTGTGGTGTGTTTCTGTCTTGTCAACACTTTCTAAAGATATGGCAGTAACACGGGTGTTTCTCTGCAACACTGCAGCTTGTGGCATGCCAAACATTGAGCTACTGCTAAAATTAACCCACCGGTCCACATGTTATATCAGTTACAGAGCAGACCAGCACTAGCACACATGATATCACCACATTAAGAGCTCCATATCTATGTGTCAATGTGTATCAGAAGTTCACATTTTATTAGCCGTGTTTGGCTTACTTTCATTGGCAAGAAAAAGTATGTGAACCCTTTGGAATTAGCTGTTTTTCTGCATTAATTGGTCATTGGTCAAAGTCATATGTATAGACAAACACAATGTGCTTAAGCTAACAACACACAAACAAATATAATCTTTCATGCCTTTATTAAACATTCACAGTGCTGTTGAAAAAGTAAGTGAACCCTTGGATTTAATAACTGGTTGATCCTGCTTTGGCAGCAATAACCTCAATCAAGCCTTCCTGATAGAGGCGGACAACACCTGTACAATGTTCAGAAGGAATTTTGGATCATTTTTCCTTTACAGAACTCCTTCAGCACAGTCATATTCATATGACATCTGGTGTTAACGGCTCTCTCGAGGTCAATCCACAGCATCTCTATTGGGTTAGGGCTCTGACTGGAACCCTCCAAAAGTTGGATTTTCATATTTTGAAGCCATTCTGTAGTGGATTTACTTCGAAGCTTAAGGTTATTGTCCTGCTGCATATCCCAACTTCTACTGAGCCTGACATCATCCTGCAGGATTACTTGATAAATTTGGGAATTTATTTTTCCTAGAGGTCCAGGCTCCCTCCACCGCTTTTCACCGTTGAGATGTTTTCATGTTGGTATGCGGTGCCTTTTTTACGTCATACATAGTGCGACGTGTTCTTCACAAACAATTCAACCTTACTGTATATTCATCAGTCCACAAAACATTTTCCCAGTAGCATTGTGGAGTGTCAAGATGGTCCTTGGCAAACTTCAGGCATGCAGAAATGTATTTGTTGGAAAGCAGCGGCTTCCTTCGTGGTGTCCTGCCATGAACACCATACCTGTTTCATGTTTTCCAAATACTGGTGGCTCAGCAGTTGAGGCTCTGGGTTACTGACCAGAAGGTTGGGGGTTCAAGCCCCAACACTGCCAAGATGCCACTGTTGGGCCCTTGAGCAAGGCCCTTGACCCTACCTGCTCCAGGGGCGCCATATCAGTGCTGACCCTGCACTCTGACCCCAGCTTAGCTGGGATATGTGAAAAAAGTATTTCACTGTATATATGCAAAAATGTATGTATAATGTGTGAATAATAAAGGCTTTATTCTCTAGGGTTCTTTATTTACCTCACTGAGCATTCTGCGGTGTGTCCTTTTGAGTCATCTTGGCTGGACGGCTAGCATGTCTTAACATGCAGCTAGGTGTTGTTAGTATGTTGCAAGCATGTTTTAGCATGTAGCTATACATTGCTATCATGTTGCTAATTGTTTCTAGCGCCTTGCACGTGCAATGTCGCCAAACCCACTTGCGCCAAGACTTGGCGCATACTAGCACGAAAATACCAAAACTTTATAGCCATGCTCACTAACTTTGTGCTTATGTCCACTGGCATAGTGCTGCGATTAGCACTAGCGCTCTTAAAATAGGGCCTGTTAAGTACACATTCTTGTACATTTGTCTTTTTGTCTGATTTTTAAACTCTTTTTTTACTTTAAATCAAAGTTTATGTTGGGATTCACCTCAGAGCTGGTTGGTTCATGGCTTACAACTCTTTTATGAAGGATTTTGAAATCCCTATAGAAAACATTTATTGGAAAAATACTTCTGGCTGAAAAGGCTAACGGGTACTGTTGCGATCGATTCACATAATTTCAGAGTGTGTGCTGCATTTGATGAAGAACTTATTTGACTGTTAATAAAGTATGTTCTTTATGTATGAAGGTGCATGTGTTGGAGACTCACCGATACACGCGTGAACACGGACACTCAGTTGAGTGCGTAAGATCACACTGTGTTTCTTCCCCCTCCTGAGAGACAGAAAAACGGATGATGAGAATGAAGCAATGATGCTCATTAAATAAATCATAAATGATATAAAACAAATACAGTAATACAGCTGAGAGCGAGACACTTACAAATACACATTTGCTTAGCTACCTGAATAAGGACATACAGTACAATAGACTTGTATTATTTTAATATAAACAGGGCTCGATGGTAAAATATTAACTTTTCTGCACCAAAAAATTAGAAAGCTGTTTGCAATAATAGCTGGAACTTGTACAGCTACAATCTAACAGTGAAAGTTCTAAATCCATAAACACACTTTGATTGGAAAATGATGCCGTACAATGCAAAACAATACAGATTTATAATTGTCACCCATTCTTTTATTAATGCCTCCAAAGCTATAGAGCGCAACAGTCTGGTTCAGGAAGTAGAAATCCCATTCATTTATCCTATAGATTCATTGATTTTCAATGATTATGAAGTTGTTCATTGATGGTATATACTTCTGTTGAAGCCATCTGCCTGCGTTATTTCAACTTCATTGTTTAAAAATCATGTTTGATAGCAGAATTCATGGTAAAACTACATTACCCATGTTCCAGCTGAGAAACATTCACCAATGCGGAGTGACCGCACGCTCCCATGATGCACTTTGAATGATGTAATCGTGCCGGTCTCCCTTCACCCTCAAACTACTTATATATTTATACATATCGGAATATTTTGCAATAAATGTAAAATATATTGTTTCTATACTAATAATGAACATCCTAAAATCAATCGTTTTATGTATTCACATTGTTTTTTTATTCAATGTCAACATGATACACCACCAGAAAACCAAATGTTTAAGTCTGCAAGGCACAAAAACACAAGATTGAGGCCAGTTTTAATACAGAACTGGTTTCACGTACAGCAAAGAATTCTCCAACACACACACACACACACATGCTGGGTGCATTCCATTCTGAAGTGATTATCCCTATGCCCTATATTCCCTTCGAAGAATTTAACATGCACTGTGCGAGGGCTAAAAGGTGTGGGGCTTAACAATAAGGGTAATTCAGAACTCTGTTTGAAGCAAACTTTCATACATTTAAATTTAGTCATTTAACAGATGCTTTTATCCAAAGCGACTTACAAATGAGGAACATAGCAAGCAATTTGTTATACAAAGTTCAGCAACATCTACAGTGTTGTAGTGCCAAGCTCTCAAGGTGGCTGGAGCAGTATAGTTGCCAGCGCAGATGAAAGAGAGAGAAAGAGAGTTAGCTCAATAGTCAGTGCAATTAGTGTGGATTGGTTAAATTCTCGCAGAACAGATGTGTTTTCAGCTGGTTCTTGAATGTTGAGATGGTATCAGCAGATTGTGTGGATGTTGGAAGTTTACTGCACCACAGAGGAGCAGAGAAACTGAACGATCGTGAAACAGACTTTGAGCCTCTTTGTGATGGGACCACCAGGTGTCGCTCACGCAGAGAGCAAGTTGGAGCATTTACCTGAAGAATTAAACTGATGTAAGAGGGTGCGGTCCCATTGGCAGTCCTGTAAGCCAGAGTTAAAGCCTTGAATTTAATACAGGCATCTACTGGTAGCCAGTGGAGTGAAATCAAGAGTGGGGTGACATGAGTATTTTTTTGGCTGATTGAAGACCAGACGCTCTGCTGCACTCTGGACCATCTGCAGTGGTTTAATTGTGTTTGCTGGAAGGCCAGCCAACAGAGCATTGCACTATTCCAGTCTTGAAATGACCAGAGCTTGGACCAGGTGCTGTGTAGCATATTCAGACAGGAAAGGTCTGATTTTCCTGCTGTTGTAGAGTGCAAATCTGCAAGACCGGGAGGTTGATGAGATGTGGGCGGTAAAATCAAGCTGGTCATCTACCACCACTCCCAGGAGTTCTGTCTTGGTAAGGTTGAGCTAAAGGTGGCGTATCTTCATCCAGGCCGAAATGTCCAAGAGGCAGGCAGAGAGTAGGATCATCAGGCTGGAACGACAGGTAGAGCTGCGTATCATCTGCGTAGCCGTGGTAGGAAAAGCCATGTGGGTGATTCTCACAAAATCCAGATTTAGAAGGTGTCCAGCATCAGAATTTTTAAAATGCTCTTAAAGCCAATTTTCATTTTGCACATATAAGATTAAGGTCTGAACTTACTATAACCATTATTTTTAGAAGATTTAAAAAAATATTCCCTATATAATTATTTACATGTTTTAGATGACGTCCATAAAACATTATCATTACCGCAACATGACATTACATTAAATATATGGTTCAAAATGTGTATTTTTGGCTAATGTTAAAGTAGACTATTATTACTCATGCTCAAAGCTATGTAAAACTCTGGAGAGATTACTTTTTCATATTTATTATTTTTTGTAATTTCCTTATTTTCTCTCATTACCGAAACATGCGTGATGATTTACAATTTATTTTATTTAACTGTTTTACTAAAAGATAACATACAGATTTGTTATGTAGCAGACCTTAAATAAGTAGTGTTGTATAATATGTATATACATTTTAAAACAAAATATGATTATCTAATTATTACTTAATTTGTAAAAAAGATACATGTTGCAGTAATGAAAATGCAATTTCGGTAATGAGGATCAATGTTTCGGAAATGAGATTTAGCTCACACATTCACTGTTGACAAAGGGGTTTGATGCCTAACCCTATTTTACATATTTAAAATGCAATATGTCTCTGGCCTCCTCCCAACTGGACGTGCCTGAAACACCTCCCTAGGGAGGCGGCCACTCCTTTCGACGCAAAGGAGCAGCGGCTCTAGTCCGAGCTCCTCACGGATGACTGAGCTCCTCACCCTATCTCTAAGGGAGAAGCCCACCACCCTTCTGAGGAAGCCCATTTCGGCCGCTTGTACTTGCGACCTAGTTCTTTCGGTCATGACACAGCCTTCATGACTATAGGTGAGGGTAGGAACAAAAATTGACCGGTAGATCGAGAGCTTTGCCTTCTGGCTCAGCTCTCTTTTCGTGACAACAGTGCGATAGAGCGAGTGCAATACCGCCCCGCTGCCCCGATTCTCCGGCCAACCTCCCACGCCATTGTCCCCTCACTCATGAGCAAGACCCCGAGGTACTTGAACTCCTTCATTTGGGGCAATACCTCCTTCCCTACCTGGAGTACGCACTCAATCAGTTTCCTGCTGAGAACCATGGCCTCAGATTTAGAGGTGCTAATCCTCATCCCAGCCACTTCACACTCGACTGCCAAGCGATCCAGTGAGAGCTGAAGGTCACGGACCGATGATGACATGAAGACAACATCATCTGCAAAAAGCAGCGATGAGATCCCCAACCCACCGAACCGCACACCTTCCCCACCCCGACTACGCCTCAATATCCTGTCCATGAATATCACAAACAGGATTGGTGACAAAGCGCAGCCTTGGTAGAGACCAACCCCCACATGGAATGAACTTGACTTCGTGCCGATGACCCGGACACAGCTCTCGCTTTGGACATACAGGGATTGGATCGCCCAAAGAAGGGACCTCCCACCCCGTGACTCCACGAGCACCTCCCACAGTCTCTCCCGGGGGACCCGGTCATACGCCTTCTCCAGATCCACAAAACACATCCCCTCCAGGATCCTTGCGAGAGTAAAGATCTGGTCCGTCGTTCCACGGCCAGGACGAAAACCGCATTGTTCCTCTTCAATCCGAGGTTCGACAATTGGCCGAACCCTCCTCTCCAGCACCTTGGAGTAAACTTTACCAGGGAGGCTGATAAGTGTGATACCCCTGTAGTTGGCATTCACTCTCTGATCCCCCTTTTTGAAGAGGGGAACCACCACCCCGTTCTGCCACTCCTTAGGCACTGTCCCAGATTTCCACGCAATGTTGAAGAGGCGTGTCATCCATGACACCCCCTCCACATCCAAAGCTTTCAGCATTTCTGGTCGGATCTCATCAATCCCCGGGGCTTTGCCACTGCGGAGTTGTTTGACTACCTCAGTGACCTCCCCCAGGGAAATAGAATCGGATCCCCATCAGCCTCCGTCTCTGCCTCTAGCATAGAGGGCGTGTTGGGATTTAGAAGTTCTTCAAAGTGTTCCTTCCACCGCCCAATAACCGCCTCGGTTGAGGTCAACAGCGTCCAATCTTTGCTGTATACAGCTTGGATGGTTCCCAGTTTCCCCCTCCTAAGGTGGCGGACGGTTTTCCAGAAGCACTTTGGTGCGGACCGAAAGTCCTTCTCCATGGCTTCTCCAAACTTTTCCCACACCCACTGCTTTGCCTCCCTCACGGCCGAGGCCGCAGCCCTTCGGGCCTGTCGGTACCTTGCAACTGCCTCCAGAGACCTCCGGGACAACAAATCCCGGAAGGCCTCTTTCTTCAGTTGGACGGTTTCCCTGACCACCAGTGTCCACCACGGTGTTTGAGGGTTACCACCCCTTGCGGCACCTAAAACATTGAGGCCACAGCTCTCCACCGCGGCTTCGGCAATGGAAGCTTTGAACATTGCCCACTCCGGTTCAATGTCCCCAACCTCCGCAGGGATGCCTGAAAAGCTCCGCCGGAGGTGTGAGTTGAAGATTTCACGGACAGGGACCTCCTCCAAACGTTCCCAGTTCACCCGCACTACTCGCTTGGGCTTCCCAGGTCTGTCCAGAGTCTTTCCCCACCCCCTGACCCAACTCGCCACCAGATGTTGATCGGTTGACAGCTCTGCCCCTCTCTTCACCCGAGTGTCCAAAACATATGGCCTCAGATCCGACGACACGATTACAAAATCGATCATCGACCTTCGGCGCTCTGGTACCACGTACACTTATGAGCATCCTTATGTTCGAACATGGTGTTTGTTATAGATAATCCATGACTAGCACAGAAGTCTAATAACAAACATCCACTTGAGTTACTGTTTCACAGTAAAAATATTAAATAATATTAAATTTATAGTAGGTGGCCTATACTGCATTCATACTGCTTTTTGTGGAAGCACTTCATAAAAATGAAAAATTAGTGACCCCTGCTGGGGGGGTTGTAATAGCTATTTTGTTATACGCAATCTGTTCAAGAAGTGTTTAAGGCAAATATCAAGTTATATTGAAATGAGCAAGAGTTATAGTGCACGTCCCTCCTTCATAAGTCTGTTTCTCATCACCGAAACATTGAGTATCTCCACCGCAACAGGCCTTCAATTGTTGCGGCGAATGATAATGGTGTTGCGGAGGATGAGCGACCTTAAACATTCTTGCTAACTGTGGAAGCTAAATGAGGGTTAGCTAAACTTTCCCTCTCTTTTTATATTTAGACCATAATGGGGGATATAGTAATCAAAAAATTTAAATGGCAACATTTTTTAAAACTTCACAAACTCATGTTTCAGTAATGAGAACTAAAAAGTTGTGTAGGTACTATGACAAACAAAATTGTAACTTTTATTTGGAAAGAAAAAATAAGAACTGCTTACCTGGTAGCCATCTTGAGTGTCACAGTCAATTATGTCCCTTCCAACAAAATTTCTTGAAAATGTTAGTTCCTTGAGGACTTAAACAATGATTGAAAATTGTTGCGGAGGATGAGAAAATTGGTCTTGGACACATTTATATTCCTTATTATTGTCACTACATTTACCAATGATCACCAAATACCACATGTTTCTTTACTGTAAATGTTTATAACATAACATGCACTGAAGCTTTTTATTTTGTATATTTTTTAATTATAAATATTTCCATCTCAAAGAACACAAATCCAATCATGGACATGTTGCGGTAATGAAACATTTCCCCTTAAATGTGGAAAAAACAACTAAATTGGTATTTATGATGTCATTTGAATTCATGTGCAAAATAGTACATGAAGAGATGTTTATAACTGTATCCTTCTTATTTTGATAGCATTTACTTTTATCATCAAAATGTTTCATGACACCTCATATGTCTAATTTCGTGAGAATCACCCATGTGCCTAATGACCGGTCCGAGTGATGTTGTGTATATTGAGAAGAGGAGGGGTCCAAGCACTGATCCTTAAGGAACCCCAGTGGTCAGATGGTGTGTCTTGGACACCTCTCCTCTCCAGGAGACCTTGAACGATCTGCCAGTGAGATATGATTCAAACCATCCAAGCGCAGTTCCTGTGATACCCAGGTCAAAGAGGGTGGACAGGAGAATCTTGTGGTTCACTGTGTCGAAGGCAGCAGACAAGTCAAGGAGGATGAGAACAAATGATTTGGAGTTAGCACTCGCCAGCCACAGGGTTTCAGCCACTGACAAGAGGGCAGTCTGTTGAGTGTACTTTTTTGAAGCCAGACTGATGTCTGTCGAGTAGGTTGTTCTGTGAGAGAAAAGCAGACAACTGGTTGAACACGACCCTCTCAAGAGTTTTAGACAGGAAAGGTAGGATAGAGATTGGCCTATAGTTGTCAACTACTGTGGGGTTACTCGAGCCTGCTTTAATGTATTGGGAAAGTTTACAGTTGTGAGAGATGAGTTGATAATGTGTGTGAGCACGGTTAAGATTGATGGAGAGGCAGCTTGCATAAGATGTGAGGGGATAGGGTCAAGTGGACAGGTGTAAGGACAGTTAGAAAGAAGCACTTTGGAGACCTCCGTCTCAGAAAGAGAGGAGAAATAGGAGAACAGAGAATGGGATGTTGGAAGAGAGTGGCTGTGTTAGGTGTCAGGCTGCTGATGCTCACTACCTTGTCGGTAAAAACATGGCAAAGTCATAAGCAGTCAGAGAGGTAGTATCTTATTCAGGTAATAATCTATTTTAGCACTAGAAACGCTGGCAGAAAAAGAGAAGTGATTGATAGTTGCTCAGGTCCACAGGGTCTTGTGCCACTTTCTCTCCATAGCCCTCAGCTCGGTGCAGTGTTCACAAAGTGTCTCTGACAGCCGAGGCTGGAGGGTGTGACACGTCCTGGCTTGGAGGTAAGAGGGCAGACACTTACAGCATGACTATCATGACTGTTCTCCCTTCAAAGTGCCCTTGAGAGAGTGATTTATCCCGTTTGAAATGAAGGGACGCAGACACACACACATGGACTCGCACGCACAAACTTGCACACACACAAACACACACACAACACACAGGCACACACATTCATTTTTTTTTATATTACTGTGGTTTTACTACAAATATCATGGTTAAAATATGGTTACTGTAGTAAAACGGTGGTAAATGTATAGTAAGGGCATGCAAAACAGTGCAGAACAGTCTCTTAGCCTAGCAGCCTACAAACAAAATAACTGATGCCCCCGACTCAAACTAATTTAACTCCATGACACATGGAAAATAACTCCAAGCCCACCGCACTGATCACAGGATCACCCTAAAACAACCACAGTCTGTCACATGGAGATGTGAGATGTTTCGTCACATTTGACCAAGCAACTAACCAAACGTCTGGCACCAATCTCTTTATAAGTACACTCCAGCGGTTCCCCTCTCCACCAGCCGAACGGCACTTTATATGGTCATATCAAACAAGACTTGCTGGTTCTTCATAAAATAATAAAAGGGTTTGATGTACCATCATCAGCAGAGTTAAACAGCACAATCAATCTCTCCCCTGCTGATCAAGTGAATACAGTTACTGGCTATAATATTCACATTTTCCATGCTTTATGATGGGTAAAAGCCCTGTCCCATACAGTAAACTGAGAGGACAGAGAGAGGAACATAATGACTGACCTATAACAGTGAGAGAGAAACACAAGCCTTATTTCACTTCAGCTCTTCATTCTTTCCATGAACTCACCGTTCCCAGAAAACTTGTCCAAAAGATGCAAGAAACAAGATGAAGATGCATGTCTCACTGAACTGATTTAAAAGCCTCCAGAAACTTCTAGAGATTCCACAAACTGTCTGATCCAAAACTTCCAAATAATTCCACAGATTCTGTCAACTTTCCCTTCTGTCCACAAACCGAAAACTGCTCCGCTGATTGACACTCTCTTGATCGTTTTTTTGTTATGACACCAGTTACAAATGTTGTTGTTGTTTTTTAAATATATATAATTACAGTAAAGACAGAATATTTGACGGTTGATTTATTGAAAATGAATGCACACCAGAGGTGAAACCTCATGGCCACATTATCACCTCATGGTGTGCATTATTTTGCAATAGTTAATTGGCCCAGATTCAATTATCCCTTCTGTAAAGTTGGTGCAAGTATGTTTGAACAGCAGGTGTAGAGACGTCTGTACTGCAGTGAACAACAGTCTGATCTACATGAACATGAGCTTCACTTGGAGAAACAGTAAATCACACGAGTGCACTTAGAATACATTAACTCCTCCCTACATCTGTGTGTGTGTGTGTGTGTGTGTGTGTGTGTGTGTGTGTGTGTGTGTGTGTGTGTGTGTGTGTGTGTGTAAATGTGTGTAAATGTGTTCAGGTGATGTGGTTGAGCTACTGTCACACTGCAGTGTACAGCTATCACACACATTCCTACACATGACACACACACACCGTGACATGTCAGATACTCAACATGAAGTGGCTATGAGAGACACAATGTCACACGTCAAAACTTGACACACAACAGAAGAGTGTATGTAGTATAGTGCGGTCTGTGCAGTATAGAATAATATAGTATTGTGTATAATAGAGTATGTAGTAAGGTATGTGTAGCATTGTGTAGTATAGAGAATGCAGTACGGAGTATGCAGTTTAGTATGTGTTGTATAGTGTGGGTAAGAAGTAGGATATAGTGTATGCAGTATAGAGTGGTGTATAATAGAGTATGTAGTATAGTATGTGTAGTATTATGTGTAGTATTGTGTGTAGTATAGAGTATGTAGTATATACAGTA
Source organism: Xyrauchen texanus (assembly GCF_025860055.1). NCBI lineage: Eukaryota > Metazoa > Chordata > Actinopteri > Cypriniformes > Catostomidae > Xyrauchen > Xyrauchen texanus. The sequence goes on along the minus strand of NC_068301.1, from coordinate 1,718,232 downwards.
GTGATGCATTATAGAGTATGCTGTATAGTGTGGTAAAAATAGAGTATGTATTATAGTGTGTGTAGTATAGTGTGTGTAGTATATACAGTAGTGATGCAGTATAGAGTATGGAGTATAGTGTGTGTAGTATAGAGTATGGAGTATATTGTGTGTAGTACATAGTGGTGCAGTATAGAGTATGGAGTATAGTGTGTGTAGTATAGAGTATGGAGTATAGTGTGTGTAGTACATAGTGGTGCAGTATAGCGTATGGAGTATAGTGTCTGTAGTATAGAGTATGGAGTATATTGTGTGTAGTACATAGTGGTGCAGTATAGAGTATGGAGTATAGTGTGTGTAGTACATAGTGATGCAGTATAGCGTATGGAGTATAGTGTGTGTAGTATAGAGTATGGAGTATATTGTGTGTAGTACATAGTGGTGCAGTATAGAGTATGGAGTATAGTGTGTGTAGTACATAGTGGTGCAGTATAGAGTATGGAGTATTGTGTGTGTTGTACATAGTGGTGCAGTATAGAGTATGGAGTATAGTGTGTGTAGTACATAGTGGTGTAGTATAGACTATGGAGTATAGTGTGTGTAGTACATAGTGGTGTAGTATAGAGTATGGAGTATAGTGTGTGTAGTACATAGTGGTGCAGTATAGAGTATGGAGTATAGTGTGTGTAGTACATAGTGGTGCAGTATAGAGTATGGAGTATTGTGTGTGTAGTACATAGTGGTGCAGTATAGAGTATGGAGTATAGTGTGTGTAGTACATAGTGGTGCAGTATAGAGTATGGAGTATTGTGTGTGTAGTACATAGTGGTGCAGTATGGAGTATAGTGTGTGTAGTACATAGTGGTGCAGTATAGAGTATGGAGTATAGTGTGTGTAGTACATAGTGGTGCAGTATAGAGTATGGAGTATAGTGTGTGTAGTACATAGTGGTGTAGTATAGAGTATGGAGTATAGTGTGTGTAGTACATAGTGGTGCAGTATAGAGTATGGAGTATTGTGTGTGTAGTACATAGTGGTGCAGTATGGAGTATGGATTATAGTGTGTGTAGTACATAGTGGTGCAGTATAGAGTATGGATTATAGTGTGTGTAGTACATAGTGGTGTAGTATAGAGTATGGAGTATAGTGTGTGTAGTATAGAGTATGGAGTATAGTGTGTGTAGTACATAGTGGTGCAGTATAGAGTATGGAGTATTGTGTGTGTAGTACATAGTGGTGCAGTATAGAGTATGGATTATAGTGTGTGTAGTACATAGTGGTGCAGTATAGTGTATGGATTATAGTGTGTGTAGTACATAGTGGTGCAGTATAGAGTATGGAGTATTGTGTGTGTAGTACATAGTGGTGCAGTATAGAGTATGGATTATAGTGTGTGTAGTACATAGTGGTGCAGTATAGAGTATGGAGTATATTGTGTGTAGTACATAGTGGTGTAGTATAGAGTATGGAGTATAGTGTGTGTAGTACATAGTGGTGCAGTATAGAGTATGGAGTATTGTGTGTGTAGTACATAGTGGTGCAGTATAGAGTATGGAGTATAGTGTGTGTAGTACATAGTGGTGCAGTATAGAGTATGGAGTATAGTGTGTGTAGTACATAGTGGTGTAGTATAGAGTATGGAGTATTGTGTGTGTGTAGTATAGAGTATGGAGTATAGTGTGTGTAGTACATAGTGGTGCAGTATAGAGTATGGAGTATAGTGTGTGTAGTACATAGTGGTGCAGTATAGAGTATGGAGTATAGTGTGTGTAGTACATAGTGGTGTAGTATAGAGTATGGAGTATAGTGTGTGTAGTACATAGTGGTGCAGTATAAAGTATGGAGTATAGTGTGTGTAGTATAGAGTATGGAGTATTGTGTGTGTGTAGTACATAGTGGTGCAGTATAGAGTGTGTAGTATATAGCGGTGCAGCATAGAGTATGCACTATAGTGTGGTGTAGTATAGAGCCTTAAGTATGCCTACAGCACCATCAGTAATGCTCAAGTATCCCATGATCGACAGAAACCAAAGATGTGTACCAATGTCTAAATATAATATAACGTAATCATTAATATTGAAACATCCCTGATGTAATAAATGAAGACATTTTTACGAATGGCTCAGATATTTTAGATATTTTTACCCAATACTAATCCACAAAGCAAATTTGTTTCACATACCCCGTGAAAACAGAACCTGCAAAGAAAATCACAGAAGTGCCACTGAACCTGCATACACGCATATACTCTATATACAGCTGTACAGCACACATAACCTAACATAGAGTATGCATTAACATATGTGTCATACTGTATAGTGTGTGTATTATTGTATGTAAAGTGTGAGGTCAGTTTTACCCTCCGCAGTCGTCCTGCAGAAATCCCTCCAGTTCATCTCTCTGTTCATCCAGTGATAACTCCAGATCCAGATAAACTCCATTATGAGACAGCTGAAGGGCGCAGTCATCGAGCTACAGAGAGACACAGTACACGCTGTGAACACGGACATATTGAAAACTGATCCTGTCATGGTCAACGGTTTGTGCTTTAATGTCAACATTTTCATCTGCCAAACACTTTAATTCACAGTAACAAAATAAAAGTGTTTATTCTGCATAAAATAGCTGTTTGCAAGTAGACATGTCGTTTCAGTAAATGCAATGACATACACATAAAGCACAAAGAACACACGCCACACATGTGGTTTCACTTTACGTTCACTGCGCTCTTGGGAGAGAAACTCCAGTATTAACGAAAAGTCAGGTTGGTAGCGCGGAGCATGTGTGCATGCATGTGGACAGATGTGTAACTTTGATCAACAATAGTCAGTCGTGAAGGTCATTTGGCAGATTTGACGTGTCTGCTCTAACCAACAGTGACCTTTGACCAGCAGGAGTCAAAATGTGCATTACACGTGCTGAATGTTTTAGGTGTTAAAACGCTAATAATCATGACTGAAGTGTGTCCTGACCAGCTGCTGGGGAAAAACTCAAACCCATAGGTGCAATGCACACACACACACACACACACACTGAGACACACAAACAAAAACCGTGACACATGGACAGTTCTGCAATGAAACCCTTCAGATGTCTTCAGCATTGCAAATGACTGTGATGAACTTTTAATTCGCTTGCAATGGATTTTATTTGTTGCAAGAGAGAACGCACTTTAGGATTATGATGTCAGAGCACGCAGTCCATTATAGGAAGATGGAATAACATAACTCTTAGTGATTTTCTCATGCAGATGGATTCAATTCAATTAAAAAGAGTTTACATTTCTAAAAAAGGAGTCACAGCCAGAGCCTAGTAAAGTGAGGTGTGAGATTTGTGGAGGCCGCACTGACACCACGCAGCATGTTCATACCAGCAAAGCATGTGGATGCTGCTAAAAGTAAGTGTGCCACACCAAGAGTTAGAGATTATTTTGTGAAGCAAAGTTCAGACTCTGACAGGGTGCACGCAAGTGAAGGACTGTTTGCTTATTTTGCTCTTGTGCACAGCCGTAGATTTCGGTCGGCTGACTGAACTGCGAAATTGATCAAGAAATTGTATGATCCGACATGCTCTTCTGCCCGCACACAATTTGAGCTGTCGTGTGCAATGTACTCGCTTTTGTGCCGTTGGGCTATCAGAAATTACTGCAGCATGGCAGACATTTTCAGCGATCCTTGTACTAAATTTTGGATTGGCTTCGCACTCAAGCAAACAGACACTTTTAATCGTGCACTGGAGATAGTAGAGCAAGACCACTTATCCGCCACAGAAGTGGCTTTGCACATTCTTGACCTGAGAAAAGTCTTGCAGGTCACACTGGAGGAATCATTCATGCCCTCTGACATTAAATAGCCATTGGATGCCCTGGTTGAAGCTGGTGAGCGGATGATTTCTTTTGTGCATTGGGAAACTTTTATTCAGCATTGGTGGATTACCTCCTAAATTGATTCTGCTCATTGGAGAACTCAGAAAAACTTGAGAGGGCCCAACCGAGAGACATCCAAGAGTGGAACGACATTCAGAGCCACCTTGAACACTTCTACTCCAGAAGCCTTGCTCTCTGTTTGACTGACGAAACCACGCTCTTTCATGTCACTCGTCGCATCGCTGAGTGGAACATGAACAAGGCGGTCATGTCTGAGCGAAGGACGTTTTTCGTGAGCTCTACTTCGGAGTCTTAGCCAAGGTCATGGAGTTTGTTTTATGCCTGCCTGGGACATCTGCATCTGTGGCGCGTGTGTTCTCATTAATGAACGTAGCATGGACACCAGATAAATCTCGACTCGGTGTAACAGTCATCAAGGCAATGCTTTTCGTACATCTTAATTTTGGGCTGGACTCCTCTACATTTTACGATAAACTCTTGACAAGTGCACACTGAGAAAAATTGCTGCCAGCGAAAAGTACAAGGTGACAACTGTTACAGGTGCGGATGCACCCTCTACTTCGCATATATCTGCGGCTAGGTAAGGATACGTCCATTTAATTTTTGCTGGGAGGGGCCTGTCCCGTTTTCCACAAGTAGGAATCTGGTTACCCTTCTCAAAGCACACACCGCAGAATGCTCAGTGAGATAAAAAAAGAAACATAGAGAGACAGATAAAGACTTGTGGAGTGGTGTAGTGGTCTAAGCACATAACTGGTAAACTGTTAATCAGAAGGTTGCTGGTTCGATCCCCACAGTCACCACCATTGTGTCCTTGAGTAAGGCATTTAAATCCAGGTTGCTCCAGGGGGATTGTCCCTGTAATAAGTGCACTGTATGTCACTTTGGATAAAAGCGTCTGCCAAACGCATAAATGTAAATGTAAGACTTGACGTAATCATTGAAGATTAAGTCATGAGTCTACGATACGGGAAGCATTAAACAGGCATGGTGTTCATGGCGGGACACCACGAAGGGAGCCGCTGCATTCCAACGAAAACATTTCGGTTATTTGAGGTTATTGCCACCAAAGGAGGATCCCCCAGTTATTAAATCCAAGGGCACACTTACTTTTTCCACAGCACTGTTGTTAGCTTAAGCACATTGTGTTTGTCTATACTCGTGACTTTGATGAAGATAAGATCATAATATATGACCAATTAATGCAGAAAACCAGCTAATTCCAAAGGGTTCACATACTTTTTCTTGCCACTTTATATATTTATATATATAAGTCTCATATTTTATTATTATTTCATAAGGATAGCAGAGAATAATTTTGTTTTAAAATATTAAAACATCAAAGTTATGTGTGTAACCAATATGCAGATTCTCTTGTCATGTGACAAAACACACAAAAAGACGACCCCTTTAACCCTCATGACTGTGTGTGAAGCTTTTAAAGATATTTTGACATATTTATGAAAAGTCCAATTTTGTTCAGGTCAAACAGAGTAACCCTGAGAAACCCCTGTGTGACTCTCCATTGGAAATGAATGTCTTGACAGTGTAAGTGTTGATTTTCATTGGGTTTGGCAGCGTTATGTTTCAAACACCTGCGTCTGTATTTAAATCTGATCTCAGCCAAACCCTAATCAAACACTCACGCTCCAGTTTAAGAGACCAGCTTTGATTTAAGACGATGTTTGGGCCAACGGACACGTCTCATCCAAGAATGTGCCACATAAGCCACACATGGACAAGCAAACGGTCAGATCATAAACTCAACCTGCTGAATGTAAAGCGAGAGATTCAGAATCAAAAAAGAAAATTGAAGATCAAGAAGATTGTGGTCTCAGTTTCGACACAGCTGAGTCAGACACAGTTTAATCAAGCGTTCACAGGAAATGAACATTAGAATAACACACACACTTCCAGGAGAAACAGCATTACACACAACCGTTTTCCAGCCATTGATTTGAGCTCACAAGTGTGTGTTGGTGGACAGATACACTGTGTATACAGTTACATTTACAGCATACGTGTAAAAGGATTGTTACATTTTCTGGGGAAAATGCGAGAACTGCTTGCCAAAACCCGCCAACTATATAACGAGGTGTTGTGGATGGGTTGCCAGGATGTTGCTGTTTGGTCGCCAAGTTGTTCAAAGTGGTATTTAGCACATCGCTAGGGTATTTCGGTTGGTTGCTAGTTGGGTTGCACAATTAAAATATAATTGAAATCACAAAGGTGGCACAGAGGCCGCATCTATAGTGGCATATACAGCCAAGACTGTTTAATGTTGCACAGAGATGGCATCAGTGCTTTTACACAGTCATAAGAATGGCAGAAATAATGTTTTGAATCAATGCTTTAAACATGGCTCGGTCTTAGGGGAGACCGCTCAGTGCCAAAGATCTAGAACTGGTTTTACATATAAAGTTATCAATAATAATGAATCCTGACATATGAAATGAAAATATACAATTATACATGCAGCCCTCCATGTTGCGACTACATTGTTCGCTGATATGATTTATCTTTGTTTAATTTTTTACATCACAAAAGCTTGTTGTTTTAACAGGGGTGTGTACACTTTTCATATCCACTATACACTGGCGACCGAACATTTGGAGTAATGTTCAGATTTTGCTGTTTCAGGAGGAAATTGGTACTTTAATTCACCAAAGTGGCATTCAGCTGATCACACAGTATAGTCAGGACATTACGGATGTAAAACAGCACCATCACTATTAGAAAAAAGTCATTTTTGATCATTTTCGTCATCACTCCAACACCTTATCCTTGAGTAATCATACTAAATTGATCATTTGATGCTAGAAAATCACTTGCCATTATATCAAACACTGCTGAAAGATATTTGGTTCATTAAATGAAGCTGAACATGCAACTCAAGGCCGTTTTAATGTCATTGTTCTGAAATGAGAAGCTTCCCACTGCGGGCACATGAGACGGGAATAACGCAGGATGCTTTTGCCAGTGTGTGGTATAAAATGCGCTGTAGTCGCGGATAAAATCCTCCGTGGCAGTGAAGTGCTGAAATCATTGGGATGGCATCACTGGGCATTTGTGGCATCACTAAAGAAGTCGTTGACGCATCGTGTTGATATTTTCACCGGGCATTGTGTGCGACTATGTTTGAATTTGTCAGACATTAGGACATTTTAATGGTCAAAAAGCAGGATTTACCTGCTAACGGAAACACTGGTGTGCATATATTACTATCAGGAAAACGACAAACGCATTTTATTTACACGGAACCAAAGACTTAAATGTGTAAATTAAGTATTGTTAAGTTGTGTTTATTTGCAATATTGAGCACTGAAACCAATCAGAGACATGCAATGATGAATCCGAGTGTTTAGTCTAGTCTGGGCCCAGACAGAATCAGACTTTTGGGCATTTTCTGAGCTGAATTTGCTGGAAAACCTACGAAATGCCGCTGGAAGGATTTAAACATCATATAATGTGCTAAAGTGAGCTAAGAGGAGGGCCAGCTGTAAGATGCGATCTTTGGGAGGGAATTTACATCTTTAAGGGTGGGCAAGTGGTTGTTGCTTCATTGGACCAGGATGGGGAAGTCTCTTGGACAGTCTAGTGGGGCAATGCCCCCCCCCCACCCCATTAGACCGGGCCACAGCTGCGAGTCTTAATAGATGCTGAAGGTATAATCAGATTAGCTCAAATATTTAAGGGAATGTGAGGAAATCTGGGAATGATGCATTAATCTGCAGGTTTTCTATGGAATTCTGAGCGCAGCTTCCGTGTTTCTATCAGTCACAGTCCCGAGGAGGAGTTAATTTAGCACCGTCTGATGCATGTTTTAAGCCTCACATCAACAGTTCATAACTTGTTTTAGATGTATAGCCTAAATGAAGAATATGCCAAACAGTTGCCCTTTTAATGTTCATGTTATTAATCAAAATTAAAATTCATGATTACAATATGAAGGTAGAAAATCGACATGATTTTTGTCATAATCGTGCATCCCTAATTTTTGTTTCTCCATGCAGTTTTATCAGTAACCCAAAGTATGAAGAATAGTACTCGTGCTAAACACCGCTAACTGTTTCCGGCGTATCAGAGACAGAGATGTAGTTTATATACTGGCACTATTTTGGACGCCACTGCAGCTTAAACATGTTATAAAGAGAAAAGACTAAATGCTCTCGACAAACATGTTTTAAAATTGAGGGCAGCAGCTCGCTCAGATTCTTGTGTTATAAATAGATCTGGCTGAATGTTCATCCACAGTGTAAGTGGTAGTTAGTGAACACTGAACCCTTCTGAGGGCCAGCGGCTGTTCGACGATCCTGTCCTACAGCGTTCAAAACATCAAATGCTTGAGCTTTAAAGAGAGTATGAAAGATCACATATGAGAGAATATCTGGTTTCTCTTAGACAGCAATGAGGATAAACAGAGAGTTTCACAAGAGATCTCAACAATGTCTCAAAGTGTCAATATGAGCTCAATTATTTCTCATCAAACTCATCCAAACGTTCTACTGACCCTCGTGTTGTTCCAAACGAATATGACTTACATTCTTCCTTCTGACGAACACCACAGAAGATATTTTAAAGAAGATTTTCATTCAATAGCAGCTGATAGTGACTCGAAAGTCTCATAAAAGTGGTCCGTGTGACTCGTGTGAATCACTGAATCATTCTGTCAATTAAATATAGCATAGAAGATTAAGTCATTTCTACACTAAATAATTTAGTTTAGGCGTAAACGTTAAAATATGAAGTAAATTCTACATTTGTACTCAATTCAAACATGTAAAAATGAATACTCTACTTAGTAAATATTAATTATGTTTGTTTGTCATTATGTATCAATCCTAAAGTGGAAATCCTTGTCATACTTATTTGCGAATGAGTCCATTTTAGTTGTAAATAAAACAAATATATTTTACTTTTGAAGCTGGTAATTAATTAGTTTGTATGGTTTCACTCTTTGTATGTTTATTTACAATGTTTTTATTGTTGTTGCATTATAAAGGCATTATACTGAATTCATAATGTTTCATCAAACACCTTATACTAAGTTATAACTTCTCATTAATATTTATAACTACAGTTATAACACATTATAACACTTCCTCTATTCATAGTAATAACTCTTAGAGTTTGATGCATTATAACACAAGCAACATCCAGTTTTAACGCAGCAGAAGTTAATAAAGTTCATGTTATAAGTGCTGTATAGTGTAAACTGTCAAAAGACTTTATAACATGATCATGTTATAAATGCGCTTATAAACAGCCTTATAAACTTGTAATATACAAAACATCACGTCAAACTTGTATAATGGAAGTTATTTCTAAAATAATTCTACAAATAAGCACAAACATGAAAGTTTACTGAATAGAGTTCAAAATAGAATCAGTTTAAAATATGTAATATTGATCACACATGTAGTTTCTGATGTATTTGAACCTTTACAAGTGCTTTCATGATATCTCAAAATGTACATTAATTGTGTTATTTTGTGCCTTTGTGATGTTTATAACTTCCAGCATGAGTTGTGATGTCTTATAACCACTTAAACATATCTGATGGATGTTTATAAGACATTGCTTTTGTCACTTTACATAAAGCACACCTATTATATGCAGTTTATTACAAATATATATATAATACATTATAACTTCAACAGATCAGATTAAACGTTGCTTGTGTTATAATGCATTATACTCTAAAGTATATCTATGAATTGGTAATTAAGTATTATAATGTTTTACAATAGTGGTTACAATTATTTATGAGAAGTTATAATATATTATAAGGTGCATTATAAGACATTGTTAATGCATAATAATGCCTTTACAATGCATTATAACTATGGGCTTCATAGAGTGTTACCCAATAAGTTTATTTCAATACCATGTACATCAGATTTGTAAGCAAAAGTTACTATATTAACTGAAATATTTAAGTTAAATGTACTCGCTTTAATCAATACTATGTCATGTAGATGTTCAGTACTTTTATACTATTTTTACTTGATAAACAAAAACTGTATTCCAAGTATTCTGAAGACATACGATCACTTTGAATGATGAACAGATCGAAATGTTTGTCATTATTCACTATCAAATCCAGTCATTAATCGATTTATGTACACATTTGGGTTTTGTATACATAAGTTAAATAAAACTTTTGTGTTCCACTAAAGAAAGAAAGTCATTCGGGTTTGGACCAACACGAGACTTAGGAAATGATGACAGAATTGCCAGTTTTAGGCGAACTATTACTTTAAGTCTCTTGAGCTATAAAAGAGCAAACTCTGAGCAATAACATTTCCAGAGACGTCATTGTGTGAAGAAAATCCCTCATCTGAGAGCTGCACTGACCTGTGTTTGACCAAAACACTCAATTACTGTCCACTGACACTCAAATGACAGAGTGACACCAAAAAAGACAATAATGTCGCATAAAAACAGACAAAACACAGCTAAAAGGAAAGTTATGTGTATATACAATGTGTAAGTTCACGCAAATATTAAAATTCTGCCATCGTTTACTCACCCTTGTGATGTTTCAAACCCGTACACGTTTTTCTTCCATGGAAGGAGATGTTAAGAAGAATGTAAGGGCCTGAAGGCCTCAGTCACCATTCACTTTCATTATATGTCAAAAAAAGATGCAATAAAAGTGAATAACTGAGGCTAACATTCTGCCTAACATCTCCTTTTGTGTTTCTCGACATGAGGTTGAGTAAATAAAGACAGAATTTTATTTTAGTGTGAACTATCCCTTTAAATAACAGAACAACGTATGTTACAGTGTCATATTAAAATGTAATACATTTAATGTAAAGCCATGCAGAACTATTAAATCCTTTAAATCAGGGGTTGTCAATATTTTCCGACTTACAGACCCCCTAAAAATGCTTGCTTTTATCAGTAAAACACTGTTTAATAACAAACGTGATTATACAATTACTGAGACATTTACTAGAAAGATTTGTGTAAATAAAACCCAGAAGTATTCCTCAAGTTTAGCCTCTATATGTTCTGTTCATCATGTGTTGAGTTTAACATCATTACTCGTGTATTTCCAGCATGTAAAGAGAGCTGCGGTGCAGTAATCCATGTGTGTGAGTGTGTTTATGTGATATAAACGTCCTTTAAGCTCCAGTTATCTGTCACTGTTACTCTGATATATGATTGTTTTACTCAACATATTTTGCTCTGTTCTTTTCTGCTCTGTATTTATTTTATGTTTGTCAAATTCATTTTTTTCATCTCTTTCAGTAAACATGACTTACCGGTTGAGTTCCTGTTCCGGTTGCTGCCGGCACGCTGCACGAGTGTTTGTGGCTTGCTAGCCTGCTTAGCATTGCTTATTCTTATACGTTCATTGTTTTATCCTTTGCCATCTTACCGCATGCTTCGGGTTTTCCACTTTCCTACTGTTTCACGCACCCATTTTCACTCTTGTTTTATCTTTTCCCGCATGTCTACATCTCCCATCTCGACTGCGTGCATTCGTTTTCTCCACTGTGTTTTACATGGATTATTGCATCAATCTCAAACATCTACTGATCAGGAACCACATCTAACCACATCGATCTAAAACCCTCGCCACTCAAGAACAACAACAAACAATTGCGGTATGTCATGGCATCCTCTCATGTTATTTCTTCCTGCTTTGCATGCTACATGTTTACAATAGCTTCTTCCATCAGCAATGAGGGATTCACATGTGATAAATGTAAGGAATTAGTCAGGCTGAAGGATAAGATTATTGAGTTAGAGACATGCATCTGAATGCTAGTAGAGGTCAGTGAGAAAGAGAAGATTGTAAAGACTGTTTCGGATGTGGGTAGTACAACGAGCAATACATACACTTTGGCTCTGGCTGAAGAGCCCCCGCAGCAGGGCGTTTGGGTGATATCTCGGCGGCATACTAGCTTAGCAATGCGACACCACTCTCCCGTTCCTGTTAGGGTTTCTGATCGATTCTCTATCATGTTGGAAGAGCCCTAATGTGATTCTATTGTAAGGAACGTGGAAATAGAGACTCCAGCCACCATTGTTAAATGCATTTCCGGGGCTCGAGCATCTGAAATTAGATCAAATTTACAAGTGCTGGCTAATGCTAAATGTAGATTTTCTAAAATTGCCATTCATGTCGGCACTAACAATGTCTGGCTTCACCTGTCGCAGATCTCTAAAGAAAATGTTAAAGAGGTGTGCGAACTTGCAAAAACGATACCAGACACTGTAATATGCTCTGGCCTCTCTCTGCTCATCGTGGTGACAAGGTTTATAGTAGATTAGTGTCACTGAATGGCTGGATGTCTGAGTGGTGTCTGAAGAATAAAATAGGATTTATAGACAATTGGAAGAGTTTTTGGGGTAGACCTGACCTGCTAAAGAGAGACAGACTCCAACCCTCCAGGGAAGGTGCTGCTCTCCTCTCTAGTAATTTGGCTCATATTCTTAATAGTGATAGTATTTGACTAACTGGGGCCTAGGTCTGGAAGTAGACAAACTGGTTAATCCGAACATCTGCTAGCTGCCTTGAGACGTTACCCAGGTCACATAAACTACAAAACATAGAGACTGTATCACCTAGATATTACATAGAGACTGAGATAAACATCATATAAAAATAGGGCTACTAAACATTAGATCTCTTTCTTCCAAAGCACTAATTGTTAATTAAATTATTACAGATCATAGATTGGATGTGCTCTATTTGACTGAAACCTGCTTAAACCAGATGAATATATTAGTTTAAATGAATCTACTCCCCCAGGTTATTGTTATAAACATGAGCCTCGTCTGAAGAGTCGAGGAGGAGGTGTTGCTACAATTTTTAGTGAAGTTTTTGGTGTTACTCAGATGACAGGATATAAATGTAAGTCTTTTGAAATAATAATGCTTAATGTGACACCGCCAGATATAAATAAAGAATCTCTGTTGTCTTTTACCCTTACTACAGTATACAGATCACCCGGGCCTTATTCAGATTTCCTTGGTGAATTTGCTAGTTTTTATCAGATCTTTTAGTTACTGTAGATAGAGCTTTAATAGATAATGAAAATGATACATTGGGATTAGCATTTATCGATATTCCCAACTCTCTTGGAGTCAGAAAAAATGTAACAGGACCAACTCATCGCCATAATCATACGCTAGATTTAATTGTGTCATATGGAGTTGATGTTGATAATATAGAAATTCTGCAGCAGAGCGATGACATCTCGGATCATTACCTCGTCTCTTATATGCTGTGATCAGCTAATGTTACTCAATCTACACCACGCTATCATTCAGGTAGAACTATTCTTTCAACCACTAAAGATCACTAATAATCTTCCAGATCTATCTCATACACTCAATAAACCCCAAAGCCCAGAAGAACTTGATGAAATAACAGAAAATATAAATGCAGTCTTCTCTAGCACTCTTGATATTGTCGCCCCACTTCGATTAAAAAAAATTAAAGAAATAAGCCCTGCACTATGGTACAATGATCACACTCATGCTCTCAAGAGAGCAGCTTGGAAAATGGAGCGCATGTGGGAAAAAAAATTAGAACTATTTCGTGGTGCATGGAAGGATAGTGTCTGTAGCTACAAACACGCACTTAAAGCTGCCAGGTCAGCATATTTGAGTAAACTCAAAGAAAATAACCACAACAATCCTAGGTAATCCTAATAGTAATGAATACATTTCATTTCTGATCAAATTGAAATAATCAGAAATAAAATTGGAACTATGCAATCATCTGTCATAGCACCTCAGAAAACAGTGTCTCATAATTTTGCTCTTTAGCAACTTCAATCCTTCGCTGTCATAATTAATGAACAGCTGACAAACCTTATCGAAACATCAAAAGCCACAACATGTATGTTAGATCCAATACCAACTAAGCTCTTAAAAGAGGTACTCCCTGCAATCTCAGAACCTCTTCTTTTTTTGTCTTTTTTTTCCTCTCCTTTTCTCCACCAATTTGGAAAGCCCAATTCCCAATGTGCTCTAAGTCCTCATGGTGGTGTAGTGACTTCCCTCAATTCGGGTGGCGGAGGATGAATCTCAGTTGCCCGCTCGTCAGTCCACGTATCTTATCACGTGGCTTGTTGAGTGTGTTACCGTGGACATGTAGCACATGTGGAGGCTTCACGCAGTATCCACACACAACTCACCACGTGCCCCACCAAGAGCGAGAACCACACATTATAGCCACCATGAGGAGGTTACCCCATGTGACTCTACCCTCACTAGCAACCGGGCAAATTTGGTTGTTTAGGAGTCCGGGCTGGAGTCACTCAGCATGCCCTAGATTTGAACTTGCAACTCGCAACTCTAATGTCCCAAGATGGCAGTTATTAAACCGCTTATTAAGAAGCCACAGCTTGATCCTAAAGATTTAGCTAATTATAGACTGATTTCAAATCTACCACTTATGTTGAAAATACTTGAAAAGGTAGTATCCTCCCAACTATGTTCATTTCTACAGAGAAATGGTATATATGAACAATTTCCATCAGGATTTAGGCCTCATCACAGTACAGAGACTGCACTTATCAGAGTTACACATGACTCTTATCATCTGATCGCAGCTGCATTTCTCTTCTAGTGCTTTTAGATCTTAGTGCTGCATTCGACACGATAGATCACAACATTCTCTTGAATAGGCTGGAGAATTATGTTGGAATTTGTGGAGTGGCATTAGCATGGTTTAGGTCCTATTTATCAAACCACAACCACTTTGTATGTGTAAACAAGGAATTGTCAAATCAAACTAAAGTTAAGCTTGGTGTGCCACAGGGATCAGTTTTAGGGCCTCTGCTTTTCTCCTTGTATATGCTTCCCCTGGGAGATATTATCAGGATTCAAGGAATAAGTGTTCACTGTTATGCTGACGATACCCAAATTTATATTTCTTCTAAACCCAACGAAAATGCCCAACTCTCCAAATTAGCAGAGAGTTTCAATGAAATCAAATATTGGAATGCCAGAAATTTCCTTCAACTCAATTCTGACAAAACAGAGGTACTAATTATTGGACCAAAAACCTCTAAAAATACGCCGCTAAAATATAATTTGACTCTGGATGGATGTACTGTTACATCGTCTTCTACAGCACAGATCTTGGGTGTTATATTTGAAAATCAAATTACCAATATTTTTATGATCATATTAGCCCAATTTTATCATCATTACATTGGCTTCTGTTAAATTTTGTATTAATTAAAAAATGCAGACATGTTTAGTAAGTTCTGTTCTCTGTTTTGTGTGCAGTTGTGTTGTGTTCTGTCGTCACTATCGCTGTTTTTAGATCAACGGTCAGTGATCATTATATTTCAGTTTCTCATCAAATCTTATCGTATACTTTAATAACAATCATGAGTCTCATGAATAATTAATTAGACTTCTGAATTATACTTTAGTGTACTTTTGATGTTTGAAGAGGTGTCACCATAAACTGCCATTGTATGACATCACTGAGCACAACATTTACTCACAATTTCTCCCTTTGTGTTCAGATTAAGACAGAAAGTCATATAGAGTTACAACAACACAGCGGTGAGTAAATAATGACTGAATTTACATTTTTGAGTGAACTATCCCTGTAAGAGTGAAGTTTATGTTTATTCATTCATTTGAATTTTATTAGTTTTTTTTTTTTTCAGATGTAATTTAATTGCAATAAGAAATGGCCAAATTCTGAGAATTTGAAAATGATTAAGTAAATTGGACTATAAATTTTGCTCTGTAAATGAGTATAACATATGCAAAGCCTTGAAGGAATGTTCAGGGTTCAATACAAGTTAAGCTGCATCGACCGAATTTGAGTCATAATGCTTATTGCAAACAAAACAATAACAATAATAATAATTTAACTCGTTCCTCCTTTATTTAAAAAATCCAAAATGTGTGTTCCAGTGAGACACTTACAATGGAGGTCAATGGAGCCAATCTGTATACGTTAAAACACTCACTGATTCAAAAGTATAGCCAAAAGACGTAAACAATATGTGTGTTAACATGATTTTACTGTGATAAAATCACTTACTGACCGCATCTGTGGAAATGTATATCCATTTTTATATAACCCGGAACATCCCTTTGAAACTGAAGAGTTTATTAGTATTTATTTATATTGCATTTTATTACTTTAAGATTTTATTTAATAAAAAAGTGGCCGGAATCTGAAAATTAAAAATGATTAAAATCATCAGGCTTCCATGTTATAAATAAGCAAAGCCATTACTAATATTTCACAGTCTCACTGGGGTTTTTCTGTTCGTTTCAAAGGCCCCTAAAATATCCATGTTCTCATTAAATACTGTAATCAACTATAAAAACTGTTAACTTTATAATTTCATCCTGATATATTGTTGTTCTCTGCAGCTCTAAATCTAGCGCGAGCCGCCCGGATATAATCTCACTCCAGCACCTGTCGCTCTTCACTGCGGTGAGAACATAAACGCTAATAAACCCCCTCAACGCTTTTCTCTAGTTTTATTCATTCAATTTATTTATTTTTCAATTTTATAAACAAGTAAATAAATAATATAATAATATAAATGTATACTATAATCTCACCTTATGTGGCGCTTTGAGGAGTCGGTGAACTCCGGCGATCTGATTGATCAGGGGAATATCTTCTCTGAACGTGTATTGAGGTGGTCGGGTCGGTTCGGGGAAGTTGGTACTGTTGAACGGATCGGTGTCGTCTAAAAACTGAACCCGGCACACAAACGAAGACATTGTGCATCCATGCACGGCCCGTTGTAGCCGTTTCCAAGCGCGTCCTGTCCGGGTAACGACAACAAAGTCAGCAGCTCCTTCACAGCGGGTCCTTCAGCTGATCCGCGTCCGTCCTTGACTTCACTTCACCGCTAAAGTGTGAATGAGAGAGGAAGTAAAGATGACCCGCAGCTCTGCGCCCCCCGTCCTGTTCTGTCGCTGAGCACAAGTGTCCGTGCCGCTGGTGAAGGTGCGGGACAGCCGGACGCCCCCCGCGGATTAAGCGCTTTACCAGCAGGAGACTATGATTGAGAAACGGCGACATCTGGTGGTCAGAAAGAGTGACGCAGTCAACGGTTTCTGTGGCCTGTGACCGTTGAGCATTTGATCAATGTAAACAGCATACCATATTATTCAGCTCATTCAGAATTAAACTCCTACTACAAGACTTCCGACTGTATTTGTGTAGCAGAAAAATCGGGGGAGGCCACACCAAATATAAATGTATTTCTTCACCAAAATATGTCTAAATATATGTATTTATTAAACCTGCACCGCTGCCGTTCTAGAACAACAAATAAACTAAAAAAGTCAAGTCAGATCAGATTTATTTCACATAATACCTTGTTAATATTAAGTTAAAGGTACTTTCCAGGTTCAGTATAAATAAAGCTCAACAGCATTTGTGCTATAATGGTGTTGATTAGCACCAGAAAAATATTTCGACTTCTTTTTTTTTTTCGTATTAACGGCCATTTTATATATTATGGTGTTACGTCATCAAGGCAACAAAGTTGTAAAATTAGGTATAACTTTACACAGAATAGATAAGTGATTTTATCACACTTAAATACAGTTAACACACATATTGTTTACGTCTTGTGTCTATACTTTTGAAACAGTGAGTATTTTAATGTTTACAGATTAAACCCCATTGTAATTGTCTTACTGAAACACAGATTCGTGCTTTTTTTTAAGAAAAGGAAGGACGAGTCTAAATATGTTTTTGTGGTAATCAACATTATGACACATATAATATCGATTGAGCTTGACTTTACAGACATTCACGCAAGCGCCATCTTTGATGACTGTCAAGGAGACTGTGAGGGATAAACTTACATCTGTTCAATGGGACCAACGGTATAAACCTCATAGATCACATCTGATTTTCCACAACTCATGTTGTTCTTGGAAATATATATTTTTTTTCAATGTTTTGTCCGCGGAACGATCCACAAACACTTTAAACTGTAGTACAATCAACTGAAGAGACTGTACGTGTTTCCCTCACAGCCTCGGTTTCATTCCCGTCAAATATCAAAGATGGCGCTTGAGTGAAGAATTGTATCTGAAATAGTTCTGCATGCCCTCAATCATTATTGTTTACCCCAACCCTATTCCAGAAACTCTCGCGAGTGATATATTTAGATGTTATGGAAGCCCTGAACACCAAGGTGGAATTTTTTTTTTTTAAATAACGGTGAAAAAATGTCTTACATGTATTTCTCTCTTAGAAAACATATTTTTTTTCTCTAGAACTTTTTTCTCTCTTCAAAAATATTTGTTTTTCTCTCTAGAACATTTTTTTTCTTCAAAAATATATATTTTTATTTCTTCAAAAAAAGAAAAGAAAAAGAAATGCATGTGGTACCAACCTTGGCCACCAGGTGCCACTATCAGCAAACATGTAATCTCATGCTTTTAATATTGAAAAGAAGAATGTTTCAAACAAAACACCACTCATGAATCATGAAAGAGCGCACATATGCATTCATTATCATAAGCGCCAATACATAAATTACATGCAAAATACATGCTATAAATAACGTATGGTCTAATTTTAAATTTTGTGGTTTTAATTATTAGTAGTTTAGCAACTTGATTAATTCACATAAGAAATTACTTCAATACAATATGTAAACATCTTAATTGTTTCACCTGTGTTAATGTGACACAATTATGTTTAAAAATGTATTTTCTTAAAAGTCTCTTTCAACTATCGTAACTATCTAGCTGACATTTAGAAAGACCAACAATATCAATGTAAAAAATAACTCCAGGTGTTACATATGTCAATGATGCATATAGGCTACAATGTATTTATAATTTATGTGTGTTGCACTTATAATTGTTAAAGGAATTTTTATTTTAATATTTGGATATTTATTTGACAGTAGACAAAAGCATAGACAACTTGTTATATTAAAATATTATTGTTGTAATTAAATTCCACCATGAAAGTCTGCACATGACACCCCCGTACAGTGGCAAGGATTTAATTTATAAATAATATTTTATTTTAGAAATTAGATTACTTACAACAATCTTAACATTAACAGATGGACACCTAACGCTTCAAAAGGACAGACATAATAATAATTTCCCCATGTTTCCCATTTTCCTCGATACATTCCTTCGCATACCATACATCCACTATATGTGACCTGTTGTTGTCTTAATTAAGGTTTGCAAAGCCTTAAATAAATAATAAAGAAATAAATAAGATAACATGTTTACTGATAGTGGCACCTGGTGGCCAAAGTTGGTACAAAGTTGGAAGAGAAAAAAAATCATTTTTGGAGGCAAAAAAATTTGAAGAGAGAAAAAAAATAAAAAATTTTGAAGAGAGAAAAAATATTAAAGAGAGAAAAAAATTAGGAGAGAAAAAGATAAGACCGTTTTTCACTGTTATTTTTTTCCAAATTGCGGTTCAGGGCTTCGGTATTATGAAACACATGCTGTCGATGGAGATTAACTTGTATCAAAATTATGAAGCTGCAGACTCGGAGCCTGCATCTACAGTCCCGCACCCAGAGTCCCGCATTCTCAGACCCCTCGTTTTTCGAGACAGCGCCTCCTGCTGTTCAGAAGATGGTATAACATCCACACACAGAGTCCCGCATTCTCAGACCCCTCGTTTTTCGAGACAGCGCCTCCTGCTGTTCAGAAGATGGTATAACACCCGCACACAGAGTCCCGCATTCTCAGACCGCTTGTTTTTCGAGACAGCACCTCCTGCTAAATGCCATTGAAAACAATAGGATGCAATAGGATGTTTTATTTAAAGTTATCCAAATAAATATTTGCGTTCCCTGCTTAATGCATGTGCCAAAAAACTCATTGTATTCTCTGACTAACAAATTTCCCAGTAGTTATTTTTTGAGCGTAGGTGTAATTGAAAGAAAATTACTGATGGAAGGGATACAATTACAGATTGAACTATCTTCTGAAAAATATTATGTGATATTATATTGCTACAATGTTTTATTTATTCAAATTCCAATTTTTCTTTCAGTTCAACCTATAATGGTCTAATTAACATTATACCATGCTAACATTACAAAACCTGTTTTTTGATATTTTTAATGCGAAGCAAAACTCAAATAAGAATAGACAAAACACCAATAATAAACAATTCTGTACGTTATTTAACAATCACCTAAAATTCCTTATCCACAGAAGAAAGTCTCAAATGGTTGGGAATAGTAGAAGGTATCTTTTTGTTCATTAAGATGTACTGTACCATGCCTTGTATTGTTGGAGCATCCTTTGGTGGGTAAGAGCTTTCACCCACATGAGTTCCATCACTTTCCACCACTGCTGTCACCTGAAACTCCTCAGCGCTCCTTTCTGTGCTCCGGACCTTCCGAAAGAGTTCTGCATTGTTTGGAATAAGTGCCATTTTGCAATGTATTTATGTGTGCATGATCTCTTTGTTTTTGCACAAGGACAGTGCCATTTTTTTTGTATCATAAGACACCATGACTCTGCCTAGTCTGCTGTAATATGAAATAGTTGGCTCATGAACCGATATACATTTTTTAGATGGAGGGGCTCCAATCTTTGACAGAACTGAAAGTGGTGCATTATTTTCTTTGGCTAGGGTTTGACGATCAACACACAGTTTAATGTTTTCCTTCCCAAACCACTTGCTTTTCACCATTTCTTTAAGACTATCTTCTCTGAGTGAGGGCGAGGTTAAAAAGGTTTTGCAGTATGAAACTGACCGGAGGTGTACACACTGGTATGACTGCAGTCCACTTCTCCATGCCAACTCCATATTAGCTTGGCACTCACCTAATTCACAAGAAACATGATGTTGTTCCCCCCATATTTTAATTTGAACATGGAGAGGAGTAGAAGCCCCATGAATACTTTTGTGGACTGCATACTGTCCATTCTGGGGATCTATGCATTCACTTTTGAGATGGGATGAGGATGAAATGTCCATCATTTTTGCTGTGTGTCTTCGTTCAATGTGCCTTTTTAAATTTTTTCTGTAAAATATCAAATGACATTTGGGGCATTTCTGCAATACTTTTGGACCCACACGGATGCCAGTTTTTGTGACTGGCCTGACAATGGCAGAGGTGGTTGGTTCGGAGGTGGCAGCAGTGGGTGGCATAGTGCTGGTTGGCACTGAGGTGGCAGCAGTGGGTGGCACAGAGGTGGCAGCAGTGGGTGGCATAGTGCTGGTTGGCACTGGGGTGGCAGCAGTGGGTGGCATAGTGCTGGTTGGCACAGAGGTGGCAGCAGTGGGTGGCATAGTGCTGGTTGGCACAGAGGTGGCAGCAGTGGCTGTGGTAGAAGGCGCAGCAGTGGGCGGCACAGAGATGGCAGAAAAGGGCGGCATAACAGTAGGTGGCACAATGATAGATGGCACAGAGGTGGCAGCGATGACTGTGGTAGCTGGAACAGCAATGGCAGTAGCTTGTGCAACAGCAGTGGGTGTGATGTTACAGGCATCAGTGGCACTTGCTCTCTTAACGCGCTTACATTTGCAGGAACCTAAATGTGTAATGAAATCTGGCTTTCTTAAAATTGTTGACTGACAGTACAAGCAATGATAATGGTGCTGGGTTCGGCAGGGGCGACCGCATCGATGTATGGTGTACCCTGGAAAACAACAGCAAAGGATTGCACTGTCACACACAGTCTTATGATCTTTCAAAAAGCAAACAAAAAAAAGATGTTTGCAAATGTTACCTTCATGTTGCACTGCTCTGTTGAAGTGTCCCTTGAGATGTTTTTGAACTTTGGACAACTTTGTGGGTTTGAAATATATGGGGTCACAGAATGGGCAGTGAAAATCACTGCAGCATTTATGACATTTCTGGATTTCTGGAAGTGAATTCCCCCTTTGAATTGTAATATCCATCTTTAAAAAAAAGAGAGAGTCAAACTCAAATTCAAATTTTAAGACCAGCCCACAGAGCCCATACAGTCAAAACAAATTAAAACAAGGAACTCAAACAAAAGGCCAAATGACATATTCTAGCTCACATGTTAATACCATAGACTGGTTAATACATAGTGAAGGCATAGTAAATTTGATTTTTAGGCAATTGTATGAGTTGTAAATGGCTGGCAACAACTTCACAGTTAAATTAATATTGATTCATTTTAATACTTACGTTTTATAAGAACTAATCTAAGTAGTCTACATAAATTATATAAAGTAAAATAATTACTCAGGCATTAATTAATTCAATTTATAGTTTTAGGAGAAACGGTCCGGTAATTAAAAAAAGTTCAAACGGCAAATCTGATTAAATAATTAATGATGACATTCTTTGATATTAACACACTTAATGTATTTAATTGGTCTACTTTAAAGTCAACTAATTTTAATCAATAATAATTTTTACAATGGCTTGTCTACAAAAAGTCCAAGGTTAAAGGCTAACGTATTAGCTGTCAAAATATTTTCGGGGGAAAAAGGCGAAAAAACATCCATTAACGGCTCAAATTTTGTTACAAACTATCTTTATAAATATTAAATGGACTATGTTGGTGTATCGATGAGCTATAAAGTAGTTTGATTAAAAAAGAAATCGAATGATTCACTAAATAAAATTGACGATACTCACGTTTCAGCTTAACACCGTGTCCTAACTACACGCGACGCGACGCGACACGCGATAAAAGGTATCTTTTCCATGTTAATCACAGTTTTTGTCCTAACCAGACGCGACGGCGACACGCGAAGTTTCTAATTTAGAAACGGTTCCTATTTCTGCGACGTCGCGGCTGACAGATCCGCCCACACAGAGATCTCATTGGATGGAAGTTCTGCGTGTCATGAATATTTAATCATCAAACATGATGACAAGGAACTGATTGTCGAAGTTTAAAGGCATTCAATTCTCTACGATAAATCCCACAAATTCCACAAAGACATCAGGAAAAAGGATTCCGTCTGGAGAAGTATAGCTGAAGCATTGAATACACATGGTAAGTTAAGTTTAGACTTTCATCTACAGCGAATGAATGAATGAATGTAGCATTTAGCTATAGTAGGCTACTAATGACGCATCAACCTGTGTAAAACAAATTCCGCTTTATTTTCAATGTAAAGTAGAGTGAATAGGCATGACGATTTGTGTCCCTGTATCATTCCAGACAATCTACTGAAATACAGGCAGGGTGGGGAGTCGCAATGACAGTAGTCCGAGCTGTGCACACTCGGCGCGCGCGAGGCAGATCTGGCAGATTTTGTTAATATTTAGATTTTTAATAATGTTATTTCTTGATTTGATTATGTTCTTACCCATTTCCAATGCGAGTGCGGGCCAGCAGTGCGCTTTCTCAGAGAGACTCCGCCCACACGCTGTTCTGAATGGCTGTGATTTTTGATTGAGGTGTGGCGTCTCACAGTCGCGTCGCGTCTAGTGTGGACAGACACACTTGCTGTCGCTGGAATTTTATAGCGTCGCGTGTAGTTAGGACACGGTGTTAGTTCTTCACATGTTTATCCAATCCGATTTGATAGGAGGCGCTGTCTCGAAAAACGAGGGGGGGACTCTGGGTGCGGGACTGTAGATGCAGGCTCCGAGTCTGCAGCTTCATACTACTCACTTGTATCGACAGTCACACAAGCGCCATCTTTTTTAATGGGAATGACAAGAAGACTGTGAGGGAAACGAACGGATACACTCATAGATCACATCCGATTTTCCACAGCTCATGTTGTCTGGAGTTTTCTTTCTACTGATTGTTCTTGGAAATATATATTTTTTCCCGCGGAACGGTCCAAAAACACTTTAAACTGCAGTACATTCCATTGCAGAGACTGTGTGAGTTTCCCTCACAGCCAAAGATGGCGCTAGAGTGAATAACGCGGTATTGTTTTCCCCACCCGTATTCCGGCAACTCTCGCGAGTGAAATATTTAGATGTCTTTTTTTTTTTTTTTTTAGAGACTTTATGTGTTTATTTATTTATATCAGACGTTGTTTTCACATTAAAACATTTTTCTAAGTGCTTGTTTTTTAAACAAAATTTCACAGTATACCTCAAGCTTAGCACAACATACAATAAATGAACATTAGACATTTTCATGTACTTAACAGTCCCATTAAGAAAAAAAAAAAAAAGAGTATATAAAAGGGTTACCATTCATGACTGGGTACAACATGAACAATGACCACTGGGAAAGAAAATCCAGTAAACATAAACAGTTTAATAATCCAGACAGCCAGAGAACAAAAACATTATGAAATGCATCATATAAAAGAAAAGTTACAATTTGGCATGAATGGTACCCCATAAAAATGCAAGTTTGTCATGGCTGATAATGTTATGTTGTGATTTTAGATGTGTTATTTTGACATGTGAAATGGTTAATGGCAAAATAAATTTTAAAAAGGAAGAGAAAATAGAAACATCAATTTCAAATCTAGTTGGAATTAAATGGTACTGGAAATGTGTTATTTTGCATTGTGTTGGAGAATTCTTAAAGCACATGATCCTGTTTGTATTGTACATTAGTTACCCACAGATATCATTTTAATTTTGGGAATAGACCTCCTAGATGTAAGGTTATCCTCCTCTGTTTATTGGTTGAGTTCCTCTAAGATCCATCAGTCCCATGACGACTGAATGAGTTTACCAGCAGTCACTACAAGGAATCTCCAGGTTATCAATGCAGTTCTTGACTTTTGCATGAGGAATGACTCTGCATGTATAAGTAACTGCACGTAGAGGACCAGAACTGAGTAGCGTTTGAAGATCCATCAATGACTTATTAGAACATGTCATCATGTCAGTTTCCTTGGTGACAAGAAGTACCCTGAGGCTGTCCATTGTGGCAGGGTTAAAGTTCTGCATTTCAACACTTGCAAATACAACTGTCTGGGTTGAAAGGAGAATTTATGGATCCATTAAGCATGACAGACACATTTCCACAGGCAGTAGCAGCAAAGTTAGCAGAGGCCCTGATCCAAAAAGAGCGCATCGGATTAATACACTCCATCCAACCAGGACAACCTGTGGTGAATGTTTCTTTGCTTCCATTCTTGCTGCACCAGGTAAGTCTATTGAACATGAAGCCCAACAACGCGTCCTCCAAAGTCATCAAGCAGTTTCTATTCTTTGTCAAAGCATGGGCCATTTCATTTGTTTTGCTCCAGAATAGATTTTCATTGCAGGGTACTTTTTGTTGAACAGACTTTATCAAAGGATCATAAGCTTCAGGAGCGACATCACATGGGTCCTTTCCTACATACGCTTGTTCGAACACACTCCATATTCTCTCGCAGTCATTGGCACTCGACGCTGATGGGTTGGCGTCCAAATAGCGCTGGCATCTGCTCAACACAGTTTCTCTCGGGCCGTGTTCTTTCTTCAGTGTATACACTAACACAAATGCCAGAATAATCGCGAACGCAAGGAACGTAATTATACCAATAAGAAGACATCGATTTCTTTTCTGTTTTCCAAGTGAACTGCTCGCAACTCCCTCATATTCCATGTCTCGCCTTCACTTATGTAATGTGTTGCTTGCGCTCGGTGTTTAGTGACTGTGAAGTTCCTGCGACACTGTTGTCACACTGGGCTGAAGTTCAAGTCAAATATTTAGATGTCAAATGATTGGACGACAGTTGTCTATACGTCACCAGCTTGAAGGCGCCTTCTGATTGGTTCGTTATCGATTCTAAAATTTCGGACACCTTGTCGTTCCGAAAGCAGAAAAACTATTTGTGATTTTATTTTTATTAAAAGTAAATGTCTGAATAAATGCACTGGACAGAAAATAGTTAGTTATATGTGACATATAATTTATATAAATTATAAGAATATTAAATATCAAAGTAACCACCACTTCTCATGAGAGAATATGTATTTACTGTTTATAATGAACTATTTCAGATATTTCTGAGAATAATGTGGAAATAAATATACAGTAATGCATAGAGATGGAATGTGTAGAAGATTGGTTTTAGATAAAAAGAAAACCATATGGATTTTTTATTATGCTGAATAAACAATTAAATAATCAGGTCAAGTGTCACAGATTCACACATTTATCTAAAGAAGGAGAAAGTATGTGTAAAAGTGAGATTAAACAGTTGTTAATTTCCAGAGAGGAGAAGATTAAATTTGAAGGCAGGCAGGCAGAAGGCTAATGTTTATTGTGTTTTGTTTATTTATGTTCCTCACTGCAATATTGGTAAGTAAAGTGATGGTAAGCACATAGCCACCATTGGAACTGAAAATATTTCAAGGTAATTGTGAGAAATAGGCCTCACAATGTGACCTTGATGCTTGCTTATCTGCTTTGTCTTGATCACAAAATGCACTTGACAAGAATGTACCTCTGTAAGCGAGTTCAAGGTAAGGGTGTAACCAGCCTTGTGTGACAAGAACCACATAACCCCATGCTTGCTTTTAATCAGTCGAAGAACTGCTTGTGACATTCTGTGTCCATGTTTTTCTTCCCACCAGGGTGGCTTTATTTCTAGATCGAAGAGTGACTGTGAGGAAGATGTAAGAGCATCAGAATCATATTTTACTAACAGTCTTGGCGTCAGAAAGTGGGATATCTCCTGTCTGTAAGATATCTATTAAATATTGTTATAAAATGATTCAAGTAAAACTCCTTGTATCTCTGCGATGGTCAGGATCTGTGACACAACTGTGGTATGTGTCACCAGTCGCAGAACGATAATTCACAAAAACGCGGTCAGATCTCACGAGAGGATCTTTGCTGTTGAAGACTGTTAAAAGGGCCAGTCCTGTGGATGAAGCGCGGCAGATTCGACTTGCAGTCACTCTTTGTGATAGGAATGAACTTTGATAAAATCAGAGAATTGTTCATACCAAAAACCAAAACAAGAGACATTTTTGTTGTTTGAACAAAATGGGGCAAACCATTAGTAGACCAATACAAGTTTCACATAGTCACATAGGCTACATAACCATATACAGTACGACATGCAGTGAAATTCTTGGTACGACTTCCCCTCCACACTTTATGAAAACATTTCTGATGTTGTAGATGTATAATAATGATAATATGATAATGCAGAGTGTAAAAAAACTCTGTACATTGGATGTTTAGAAATAACAAATGTTTTGCATGTCAGTCCCCTGGTCGGATGAGGGAAAAACGCAATTCGATACATTTCCAGGAGAGGGGTCGAGGAGATTTAGACAAGGGCAATTCAATGGTGAACAAAGGATGGGGCGACCCATAATGTGATTATAAACATATGAAAAATCATTTGAGGTGTCCAAGAAAGAATCAATTGACGAAGTCCACGAATTGGCTAGCATGCACAATCTACTGGGAATAGAAGAAGCCAAATCCATGAAATTAAGATCTCCAAAAAAGAGAAAGACAGTAAGATAATGTTTGCCTTTGTTGTTCCTCCCGCTCACCACCAGAGGGCTCCATCACATGGGGATTGGCTTTAAATCTCTGGACTCCATTTCCCATAATCCCTGTACATGGCAATGATAACCTGTTCACCTGTTTCCAATATACTGAGCTATTTACGTCTCACTTGCACTCATTGTGAAGTCTTGTTTTTTGCTCAGACTGACAAGTTTGTTAAATTACCTGTGTATTATCCTGGACTGTTTGCCATGTTATTGTTCCATTGCTGCCTTGTTTACCTGGATATTACCTGTGATTGTTAGCTGTAACCACTCCAGTATACTGTAAGCAATATCCACTATTGAATGAAAAGGAAGAATGTATTAGACCAATCAGTAAGCAATTGATTGAACAAGATATTCTTATTCCAACACACTCACCGTACAATACTCCAATAAATCCTGTGAGAAAGGCTAATGGAACTTGGAGATTGACACAAGAATGATTTAATTGAAACACTTTCTCCAATAGTCCCAGATGTACATACAATTATTCATTTAATACCATAAACACACGTTCTGCCCTTTTCAGTGTACCTGTTTCATCTGTGACCCAGCCATTGTTCACATTCACCTACTGGGGCCAACAATATACATTGACTAGATTGCCACAAGGGTACAGAGATTTGCCGGCTGTCTTCTCGGTTGTTGTGTATGATGCGAAGTTGCCACCTGGCACATGCCTGTTGCAGTATGCCAACGACATCTTGGTTACTGCTGAAACATCAAAGGTTTGCAAAAAAGCAGAAAAGTATAAATTATTAATTGATGCTACAGTGGGTCAAAAAGATTGAATAACTTGGACATGTGCTAACAAAGGGGACTGTACGCATGTCTGCAGATCGAACCAAGACAATTTCGCAACACTGAACAATGATGATGCAATCCAATGGACTACAGAAATGGACTTGGCATTTAAACAGCTGAAGTAATGCTTCGGGAAACCACGAGCGCTGCGTCTTACAGACCCTTTCCATCTGTACATGTATGAGGCTGGGGAGACTGCTGCTGCAATCCTTGCCCAGTAACACGGGGCTCTTACCAACCAGTGGTGTATTTATCTAAAACTCTGGATTTGGTGGCAAAGGGCTTCCCTGGTTGTCTGCGAGCAGTGGCTGCAACAGTGATGATGGTACAGGATGCAGAACGAGTTGTGCTTTCACTTCCTCTGACTGTGCACACAACTCACCAGGTAGGTGCTATTATGCACAATATTTCAACAACACATGACTGCACAAAGACGGTCTGGTACTGAAGCTATTTTAACATTTATTGCTAATTTGGCTCTAAAACCGACCAGTGTGGTCCACGGACCAACAATCCATCTATATAATTTGTTAGTTCAGGGCACTTTGGAGCATGACTCACATGAATGTATGCAGAGAATACAGGTTTCCACAGGCAGACCGGATGTTTCTGCATCCACTCTGCAAGAGGGGAGACACTTGTATGTAGATAGCTCATGCTATAAACTAAATGACTATGTGTACTGGTGTGGTTTCGCAATTACAGAGCTTCCCAGTCAAATCAATGAAGCATACTCGTTACCATACAAATCAGCACAAGCTGCCGGAATATTCAACTGGCAAAAGTTCAATGCATAAACATATATACAGATTCAAAGTATGCATATGGGATAGTGCACGATTTTGCAAAAATATCGGAAGATTTGATAAACCTTGGGATGGAAAACCAATATCATATCACAATGTGGTAGCTTTTTTGATTAAAACAGCACAGCTGCCTTCCAAATTAGCAGTAATCAAAGTGGCGGAAGAAGCAAAGGGAAACAGGCTTGCAGATGAAGTGGCAAAGTGGGCAACAAAAGAAGTAACTCATAGCACACACACAGGCGAATGAGATCCCAAAGTGGGCATCATACCAGTGATGCATTCCACTTTGACTAATGATTTAGACATTAAAATTTTGCAAGCAGACCCAACAGCACACAACTTAGAGTATTGGGCAGCCAATGAGGTATCAGATGATAGGGGACTGCTAAAAGACCAACAAAAAGGATTGGCACTACCAACATCAGCAATAGTGCTGTTGTGCAGACATTATCATGGCATATCACATATTTCAAAAGAAAATATGACACAGATGATCAATGTATTGCACTGCATGCGAGAAAAAACAGTCTCTTGAATTGTAGACATGTGCTTAGTGTGTGCACAAAATAACAGCACAATAAAAGATAGGCTGACTAAGGCATGCCTGGAAACAGGCCGAAAATGGGAAGATATACTATCAGCAGTCTTAACAGAGATAAGAATGACTCCATCAGCAACAACATGACTGACTCCATTTGAAATACTAATGGGTAACCCTTTCCTGACCCCTTGGGGTCCACAGGTGATTTGGGGGTCCACAGGTGATTTGGAGGTGGTAGTAGCTGATTACTTAGATTCCCTTGTCATACATTGATTAGTATAAATGGTGATGTTTCTCTTTCTCTCCCTATGCCAACAGAAAAGCCCACTCTCCCATTTGATCCAAACCGGTAGGTCTGAAACCAACGAAGCTCTGTGAGCCCAAGTATCTGGGTCCAACAATGGTTCTGGTCATAACCAGGATAGGTGTACTTTCAGATCTGCAACCACAGTGGATACACGCAAGCCGCGTGAAGCCTGCACCTGGAGAGAGCCTGACTATTTTGAATGGTGAAAGTACTGGAGGAGCTGAACACCCGGAGCCAGTGCCTAACCAGGAACTTGAGAATTAGAAGGGATGAAGAATGAAGGTCTTTATTATGTTGCTCTGTCTTATGACAGTAGTCGAAGCCCGTATATCTAGCGGTAGTGAGACATGGATAGATGATGTTGAGGCACCACATAACTATGCTACCAATTTGTGGTGGAGACGAGCTAACTTTAGAGCAATGAACACTGGAAAAGAAAGGTAGTTGTTATGTAAACAAGGAACATGAGCAGAGGTGGGAAGAGTAGCCAAAAACTGTACTCAGGTATAAGTACAATTACTTCAAAAACATAATTACTCAAGTAGAAGTAAAAGTACTAACATCAATAATTACTTGAGTAAGAGTAAGAAAGTATCCAATTAAAAGAGTACTTAAGTAGTGAGTAATTCATTACTTTCACAAATTACATAATAGACATTTACTTCCCTATATTCAATTGCATTATACACACAGAATTATTATTATTATTAATGGAAATTCTGTCATCATTCACCTTCATGTTGTTCCTCATGTGAGTAACTATTTACTTTCAGTGAATGTTTTATATATATATATATATATATATATATATATATATATATATATATTGAAAGTGAATGGTGACGAGACTGTCAGTCCCTAACATTCTGTCTAACATGTTTTGTGTTCCACATAATACAAAGCCTCACACTGGTTTGGAACAACATGAGGGTAGAGAAATTATGACAGAATATAAAATTATAGCTGAGTGATCACTTTAAAGAGATTTTTATCCAAAAATGAAAATTCACTCATCATTTACTCACCCTCATGCCATCCCAGGTGAGTATGACTTTCTTTATTCTGCAGAACACAAATTCAGATTTGTAAAAGAATATTTTAGCTCTGTAGGCCAAAATTTTGTTGCTCCAAAAAGCACATAAAGGCAGCATAAAAGTAATCCATAGGACTCAAGTGGTTTAATCCATGTCTTCAGAAGTGATATGATAGGTGTAGGTGAGAAACACATCAATATTTAAGTCATTATTTTGCTAGACAGCAGGGGGTGATATGCAGAGAAGAATGTAAATCACCAAAAACACTTTTAGCTTTAAAATGTTGCCACCCATTCGCTTGCATTGTATGGACCAACAGATCTGAGAAATTCTTCTAAAAATCTTAATTTTAGTTCAGCAGAAGACAGAAAGTCACACAGATCTGGGGTGGCATGAGGGTGAGTAAATAATGAGTATTGTAATTTTTGGGTGAACTGTCCCTTTAAGGGCTCTTGTCAGATCTGTATGAATTTGTCCATAAGAAGAAAGGTTTGGAAACATTTCTAGTCATCTTACGGTGGAAACATGAAAATGTCCCACAAGGACATTATATATAATGCTGAAATATAAACCAAAGCAAGATCATGCTTTATTAATGCCATCTTTTGCTATTTCACAGCTTTTAAAGTCCTGTGCGGATTCTTATTTCAGTGTTGTTACAGTTTTCAGTGTCGTAAGTGTTTAGATCGTTAGTTCTGTACAGCACGCCGCTCTCTAAATGCAGAGCACACAACCACTGTCATCGCCACGACTGATTGTGCCAGCACATCATACGCGTGCCTCGCTGTGCACATGCAGAAATGCTGTCAGTTGTCGATCACGCGAATGGCAGTGATTTACACTCAACTTGTATGTTACATGGATTTATACAGTTAATCTGCCTGAAGTATCTGCGATAGTGTCCAGTACCCCCACGAGGGCGTGGAGTATAAATACTGCTTATGACATGCGGGACAAAACACACGTATATATTGCTGCACTGATTTCAAAATGTACACATAAAAACTGATCTCATAAGAGCCCAGTTAAATAATCACCATGAAAAAGAACCTTCTCTAAAAGTACATTTTCCCCCAAAATGTTACTCGAGTAAATGTAACGCGTTACTACCCACCTCTGAACATGAGTGATAGGAGACCAATATTGGCAATATGGTCATAATTTGTACACTGCTCTGTCGGAATTGTGGACAGGTTGGTGTGCCATGGTAGGATTAAGTGACCACACCATGGTGGTCTGAGCTATTGAGAAAACAACAAACAGAAGTAGTCAAATGGCACTTTTCCACGGCACGTTATGGGTCGACTCGACTCGCTTTACTTTTCTGAGTTTGCTTTCCCACTGCAGTTTAGTGCCGCCTCAGCGTGGGCGGGATTATAGGCTGATCGTCATAGTTGTGCCGCCTCTTCTGCCATGACATCATCTTAAACGCTACAAACATTACTGACATAAACAATAACACGACAGCTAGCTGTTAGCTACTAGCTCATTGTGCTGAATAAAGCAGTTGTTGCATGGTGATGTTACACATGTGTAACAGTTAAATTGGTTTAGTTGTTTTAGAAGCTTCCAGTAGCTGGTCAACTAAATAAAGTGAAGCTTTCAAGCAGAGTATCGAGTTAACATAACAAAACGGCCCATCCTCTATCATGGACTCCAACAACGCCGTGACCAAGTCCAGCGCACTCTCCCTCCCATTGCTCGCCGGTTTAGATAGCGTCCATTTGGTCCAACCACTTCCACTTTCTTCTGTCTGAACCACTCCGGCTGTTGTGGTCCTTGATGGTTCTGTCGTCACGTTTAAGTTTTTATTTAACGTTTCCCTACACTGTTGGTAGATCCGGTGGTAGCCGTGTGTGGCCAACGGCTGAGACGTCGTTTCATTCGTCGCTAACGAGAGGAACGTCTGCACCTCGTTTATTGACCACGGTGTGGTTTTGTGCACATCCATTTCTTTTTACAACTTAACTTTAAAACTAGCGGCTTGATGTCTCGTGTCGTATATCCAGTGACGCCGGTAGTGATGATTCCCTCTAACCAATCAGTGATCTGCAGGATTTTGACATCACATTTAGTATCGGCTCGGCTCACTTGGAACCTCGACCGAGGTGTTACTAAAATAATTATCAGGTATCAGATACTATCCACAGTGGAAAACTCCCAAAAAGTGAGCAGAGTCGAGTCGAGCTGTACCGTGCAGTGGAAAAGCCCCAAAAGTCAACCCAATACCACACCGAGAGAACACAGATTATGGACAGGAACAGAGAAATCCTTCAGGGGGACTGTTCCCACAAGTGGCTTTTGCAGTAATACGGAAAGAAGTTGAAACGACTATGAACTGATATCATTCATAAATTCGACAAAAACAATGACTGACGCAGTACGCCAAGAACTAAAAGGCCTAAGATTAACAGCGCTACAATAGACCAGTTAGCAGCTGCCAGTGGAGGAGTGTGTTATCGTGGGAACAAGTTGCTGTATTTTAATTCCAGAACACAATGAAGATGGACACGCCATAGAAATGGGCCTGAAAAACATGACGAAGATAGCAGCGGACTTAACAGCGAGAGAAACTGAAGATGATGTCAACGACTTATTGACATGGTTAAATGGTTGGGCAAAATGTTTTCGAATGCTTTAGTAATTTAACTTGTTGGATGCTTTAGTAAATTACCTGTGTATTATCCTGGACTGTTTGCCATGTTATTGTTCCATTGCTGCCTTGTTTACCTGGATATTACCTGTGATTGTTAGCTGTAACCACTCCAGTATACTGTAAGCAATATCCACTATTGAATGAAAAGGAAGAATGTATTAGACCAATCAGTAAGCAATTGATTGAACAAGATATTTTTATTCCAACACACTCTCCGTACAATACTCCAATAAATCCTGTGAGAAAGGCACAATATATCACAATGTCACACAGTTCCACGTTTTGTTTTTTAGTTTTTTTGTGGAAATCATAGTTTTATAGCCTGCAGTTAACATAGTTAAGAACATAATCATTTTTAGTACCTTAGTTTTCCTTTTCCTGCATCATAGTTTCACTACGAATATTATGATTAAAATATAGTTACTGGGCAGGTATTTTTGTATAATGTTTTTAACTATGGTTGTAACCATGACAGTTTCAGGTTTTTTATTTTATTTAAAATTGTTTATTTTTTTGGTAGAAACCCTTAAATGCAAGGTCATTTTTCCAAACACTCTTATACATTTGGGTCTTTAGAGACCCGGCACATATATCTATAAAAAATTGAAGTAGCTACAAAATGCCCAAATAGTGTCAAATTTTACAAATATTTTCAAGACCATTAGAAAACAATAAAATATATTTTGACATGTTTTGATGTCTGCCAAATGCATAAATGATGTAGGGGTTGTCACTGTCCTTTTTTGCATATCTAACACCCCTTTTCACGGCCCTCTTCAGCCAGTCATGGCCCCTTCAGCATAACACAGCGGCCTGTTTCAGATTATCGGCATCCGTTAGGTGTAACACGGCGGCCAGTTTCAGTTTATCGCCATCCCTTAGTCGTAACACGGCGGCCCGTTTCAGATTATCGCCATCCGTTAGTCGTAACACGGCGGCCCGTTTCAGATTATCGCCATCCGTTAGTCGTAACACGGCGGCCCGTTTCAGATTATCGCCATCCGTTAGTCGTAACACGGCGGCCAGTTTCAGTTTATCGCCATCCCTTAGTCGTAACACGGCGGCCCGTTTCAGATTATCGCCATCCCTTAGTCGTAACACGGCGGCCCGTTTCAGTTTATCGCCATCCCTTAGTCGTAACACGGCGGCCCGTTTCAGATTATCGCCATCCCTTAGTCGTAACACGGCGGCTCGTTTCAGATTATCGCCATCCCTCAGGCGGCCAGTTTCAGTTTATCGGCATCCCTTAATCGTAACATGGCCGCCCGTTTCAGTTTATCGCCATCCGTTAGGCGTAACACGGCGGCCTGTTTCAGATTATCGCCATCCCTTAGTCTTAACACGGCGGCTCGTTTCAGTTTATCGCCATCCCTTAGTCGTAACACGGCGGCCCGTTTCAGATTATCGCCATCCCTTAGTCGTAACACGGCGGCTCGTTTCAGATTATCGCCATCCCTTAGGCGGCCAGTTTCAGTTTATTGCCATCCCTTAGTCGTAACACGGCGGCTCGTTTCAGATTATCGCCATCCCTTAGGCGGCCAGTTTCAGTTTATCGCCATCCCTTAGTCGTAACACGGCGGCCCATTTCAGATTATCGCCATCCCTTAGTAGTAACACGGCGGCTCGTTTCAGATTATCGCCATCCCTTAGTCGTAACACGGCGGCTCGTTTCAGATTATCGCGATCCCTTAGTCGTAACACGGCGGCTCGTTTCAGATTATCGCCATCCCTTAGTCGTAACACGGCGGCTCGTTTCAGATTATCGCCATCCCTTAGTCATAACACAGCGGCCAGTTTCAGTTTATCGCCATCCCTTAATCGTAACATGGCCGCCTGTTTCAGTTTATCGCCATCCGTTAGGCGTAACACGGCGGCCAGTTTCAGTTTATCGCCATCCCTTAGTCGTAACACGGTGGCCCGTTTCAGATTATCGCCATCCCTTAGTCGTAACACGGCGGCTCGTTTCAGATTATCGCCATCCCTTAGTCGTTACACGGCGGCTCGTTTCAGTTTATCGCCATCCCTTAGTCGTTACACGGCGGCTCGTTTCAGTTTATCGCCATCCCTTAGTCGTAACACGGCGGCCTGTTTCAGATTATTGCCATCCCTTAGTCTTAACACGGCGGCTCGTTTCAGTTTATCGCCATCCCTTAGTCGTAACACGGCGGCCCGTTTCAGATTATCGCCATCCCTTAGTCGTTACACGGCGGCTCGTTTCAGATTATCGCCATCCCTTAGTCGTTACACGGCGGCTCGTTTCAGTTTATCGCCATCCCTTAGTCGTAACACGGCGGCCCGTTTCAGTTTATTGCCATCCGTTAGTCGTTACACGGCGGCTCGTTTCAGTTTATCGCCATCCCTTAGTCGTAACACGGCGGCCTGTTTCAGATTATTGCCATCCCTTAGTCTTAACACGGCGGCTCGTTTCAGTTTATCGCTATCCCTTAGTCGTAACACGGCGGCCCGTTTCAGATTATCGCCATCCCTTAGTCGTAACACGGCGGCCCGTTTCAGATTATCGCTATCCCTTAGTCGTAACACGGCGGCTCGTTTCAGATTATCGCCATCCCTTAGTCGTAACACGGCGGCTCATTTCAGTTTATCGCCATCCCTTAGTCGTAACACGGCGGCCCGTTTCAGATTATCGCCATCCCTTAGTCATAACACGGCGGCTCGTTTCAGATTATCGCCATCCCTCAGGCGGCCAGTTTCAGTTTATCGGCATCCCTTAATCGTAACATGGCCGCCCGTTTCAGTTTATCGCCATCCGTTAGGCGTAACACGGCGGTCCGTTTCAGTTTATCGCCACATCATTTTACTTTGAATATCATGATAAAATTATAGTTACTTTAGTAAAATCATGGTAACCTTATTGCGAGGGAACACAAAACTATTTCAGAGAAGAAACCCACTGCCGTGTTGTTTAAGGGGGTCTGTAACATTATCAGATGTGAAATAAAGACACGTGAGAAATCACTTTCCAAGAGATCATTAAAGTCCTAATGTACACATGCAGATATAGGAAACAACCATTAAATATTCTCTCCATCTTTCTCTCTTTTTCTGGACTTAATGCAAAATAAATAAATAAAATAAATGTTTAAAACAAAGCATTAGTGATCCATCTGATACTGTGTCAGCAGCTTAACTCTGGATTATTGCAGAACGATTATGGTTTGGGTTTTACTAGCAGTTGGACTCAAATATAGCAGCTTTTAATCATTTTATGAAAACACTTAAAAAAATGTCAACATGAAATGACTTTCGCAATCAGGATATTCAATGAGAAAGTTTTCAGGGTGTGGCTTGATTGATCCTGGAGGAGGGGCTTGATGATGCAATTCTCAATGAATATGGAATCACATGCACTAATATATTATTCACAAAAACACAGGAATGTGTTTTAAGAAAGTAAATAGAGTCAATTTTGATTTTATGTTTACATGAAAGATGTGTCGAGATAATTCAAAATAGGATGATATTTACAATATTAATAAATGTAAAATCAGCTGCCCCACGTCTGTTTCAGCACAAGTTTGCAGAACTCAAAACATTTGAGGCATCTGTTACATAATTTTAAAATTAACCGTATAGAGCGGCCTGTATCAAATTTGATCTGTGGTTTTCTAAAACTTGTGCATCAATAATATAATCACATTTTGTCCTAGATGTCTGCTGTCACCTGGTGGATGTTTTTGGGCTTTTGTACAGCATGCACTTGTTTTTATGTGAAATCTTTGCTGATTTTAATAAAGTAAAACTGACAGTAATGCTTATATTGTTACTGGTCTTTTAGAATGAGCATTTGCTGAACATAAGCAGCTTGTGCTTGATTAAAAGTTTGTATATTATTTTATTGAAAACGCATGTTGAACTCCACGTATCAAATATGATGCAACAGACTTTTGAGGTTTATCTCTCAATCACCATTACATCACATTCATGCACACCATAAACAACTCATATTCATATATGCAGCGTGCTCTCGTTATTTTACATCACAAGCTATTATGATGTCATCTTACCATAAGTTCAGAAGACCCGGCGAAAAAAGTTTTACAATTTCCCTTTTTAATATGTTAAATGCGTTAAATACATGTGATAAAAAGCATATTTATAGATCAAGAAGAGGAAGATGATAATACCCCAAGATTTACCCCTGTAGAAAAACTCACGTGACACATGTCCCACACACCAATGAACTGCAGGGCCTCAGGAGGAGAATGACCTTTATAGCCGAATGCTTTATGTCAGACTTTACAGTGTTAATAAACTCCAACTTTAAGTTCATAAAACGTTCAGATTTTGATTTTCTACTACACTTGCATGTTAATTGCTCTTAACGTGAAATACTGAGTACGATAAAAAAAAAAAAAAAAACTAATTTAAGTTTAAATTGAACTCTTTGACTGATGTAATTACCTCAAGAGTGGGAACCAAACCAGCTTCTGAACCGAAAACAGTCACGGGTCTTATCACCCCTGCACAATCATAAATGATCTGATTCATAAAACAACCAAAGGAAACAGATAAATACATAATTAATGACCATGTGATAATCACAACTCTTCATCGTTAATACAGATCTTTATAGCAATTACATGTTTCATATTTTATTTTTATAATATGCCTGTCATGTTTGTGATTGGTCAGATATGTTTGTGTTATTAGTGCTAAACTGTTTAATTGACTGTTTCCCCTGCAGGTGATTTCATACAGCCCTGTGCTTTTATGTGTCTTATCTGACTCAAACTCTCGTGCTTTAATGAATATTTCAAGTCATGTGTTCATATAATAAACTGGACAATAATGAGCATCTCACTAAACATGACAGCTGTCCCTGGATATATAATAGAAATGATTACAACCGTTAATGTCGTGTTAATCCCAAATCATTGACTAGTTTCCGTGCAGAACAAGAAAACCACGTTGTGAAATCTTGAGTAAGAGGTTACGACTAGTCAATCAATTGCTGGAGAACATTTGTATTCTGCACACCTGCACATTCTGCGTTTCAAATGCTATCAATCATTATTAAAATCTCAGATTATAACGTGACTCTGCATAAATCTCACACTCAATAAAGTGTTTTTAATCTATTAGTTCAGGTGCTTTAGTGTTCGACACGAGACTGTTGCTTTATGATGCTGTTATTGTTGCATTCTCTTCAGCTGTAAACACGCCCTGTTATGTCATAATGATCCATCACTATCTGCAGCACTGGCCCCGCCCCCTTTACTCTATGCCCCGCCCACCACTTTATATCATTGTTCTTGGAGTCACAGTTAGAAATCTGTATCTCTAATGTCAACATGACCAATAATGACAATAAAGTGCCGACGAATGCAGAATATTTAGAGAATAAAGAACATTTTGATTTCATAAGAGACATATTTCCCCCAAAGATCTAAATAAAAAATACATTTTATATTAGAAATATGATTATAATATATAAATATAAACAAAATAATGTATATTTTTATATTATATTAGAAAAAAAACCCATAGTTTTTCATTATTGTTGTTGTGATTGTTGTTGTTTTTACTGTAATGCAATAAAAATGTCAAGACAATTAAACAAAATTTGGGTTATTTCAACATTAATATAATAAATGTTTAATTTGTTTAAGGATTAAACTACAGGGTAAGAACATTAAATTGAGCATAAAGCAAATTCTTTAGCATTAAAGAAATAGCTAAAATTCTAATGATGCCAGAGTATAAGTGAATCAGTGAATCATTTCTGAATTAGTTCATTTACATGATCCTTCTGAAAGAACTGATTCACTAAAATGAATCGGAGATCCAATCATTAAATAGAAGTGAATCATTTATTTTAACTGGATCTTTACATAAACTGTCCGAAAGAACTGATTCACTAAAATGAATCGGAGATCCAATCGTTAAATAGAAGTGAATCATT
The DNA here is from genome assembly GCF_025860055.1 of Xyrauchen texanus. Lineage (NCBI taxonomy): Eukaryota > Metazoa > Chordata > Actinopteri > Cypriniformes > Catostomidae > Xyrauchen > Xyrauchen texanus. The sequence goes on along the minus strand of NC_068301.1, from coordinate 1,678,921 downwards.
TATTTTTAACTGGATCTTTACATAAACTGTCCAAAAGAACTGATTCACTACAATGAATCGGAGATCCAATCGTTAAATAGAAGTGAATCATTTATTTGAACTGGATCTTTACATAAACTGTCCGAAAGAACTGACTCACTAAAATGAATCGGAGATCCAATCGTTAAATAGAAGTGAATCATTTATTTGAACTGGATCTTTACATAAACTGTCTGAAGGAACTGATTCACTACAATGAATCGGAGATCCAATCGTTAAATAGAAGTGAATCATTTATTTCAACTGGATCTTTACATAAACTGTCCGAAAGAACTGACTCACTAAAATGAATCGGAGATCCAATCGTTAAATAGAAGTGAATCATTTATTTGAACTGGATCTTTACATAAACTGTCCGAAAGAACTGACTCACTAAAATGAATCGGAGATCCAATCGTTAAATAAAAGTGAATCATTTATTTGAACTGGATCTTTACATAAACTGTCCGAAAGAACTGACTCACTAAAATGAATCGGAGATCCAATCGTTAAATAGAAGTGAATCATTTATTTGAACTGGATCTTTACATAAACTGTCCGAAAGAACTGACTCACTAAAATGAATCGGAGATCCAATCGTTAAATAGAAGTGAATCATTTATTTTAACTGGATCTTTACATAAACTGCCCGAAAGAACTGACTCACTAAAATGAATCGGAGATCCAATCGTTAAATAGAAGTGAATCATTTATTTTAACTGGATCTTTACATAAACTGCCCGAAAGAACTGACTCACTAAAATGAATCGGAGATCCAATCGTTAAATAGAAGTGAATCATTTATTTGAACTGGATCTTTACATAAACTGTCTGAAAGAACTGACTCACTAAAATGAATCGGAGATCCAATCGTTAAATAGAAGTGAATCATTTATTTGAACTGGATCTTTACATAAACTGTCCGAAAGAACTGACTCACTAAAATGAATCGGAGATCCAATCGTTAAATAGAGGTGAATCATTTATTTGAACTGGATCTTTACATAAACTGTCCGAAAGAACTGACTCACTAAAATGAATCGGAGATCCAATCGTTAAATAGAAGTGAATCATTTATTTTAACTGGATCTTTACATAAACTGTCCGAAAGAACTGACTCACTAAAATGAATCGGAGATCCAATCGTTAAATAGAAGTGAATCATTTATTTGAACTGGATCTTTACATAAACTGTCCGAAAGAACTGACTCACTAAAATGAATCGGAGATCCAGTCGTTAAATAGAAGTGAATCATTTATTTTAACTGGATCTTTACATAAACTGTCCGAAAGAACTGACTCACTAAAATGAATCGGAGATCCAATCGTTAAACAGAAGTGAATCATTTATTTGAACTGGATCTTTACATAAACTGTCCGAAAGAACTGACTCACTAAAATGAATCGGAGATCCAATCGTTAAATAAAAGTGAATCATTTATTTGAACTGGATCTTTACATAAACTGTCCGAAAGAACTGACTCACTAAAATGAATCGGAGATCCAATCGTTAAATAGAAGTGAATCATTTATTTGAACTGGATCTTTACATAACCTGTCTGAAAGAACTGACTCACTAAAATGAATCGGAGATCCAATCGTTAAATAGAAGTGAATCATTTATTTGAACTGGATCTTTACATAAACTGTCCGAAAGAACTGACTCACTAAAATGAATCGGAGATCCAATCGTTAAATAGAAGTGAATCATTTATTTGAACTGGATCTTTACATAAACTGTCTGAAGGAACTGATTCACTACAATGAATCGGAGATCCAATCGTTAAATAGAAGTGAATCATTTATTTGAACTGGATCTTTACATAAACTGTCCGAAAGAACTGACTCACTAAAATGAATCGGAGATCCAATCGTTAAATAGAAGTGAATCATTTATTTGAACTGGATCTTTACATAAACTGTCTGAAGGAACTGATTCACTACAATGAATCGGAGATCCAATCGTTAAATAGAAGTGAATCATTTATTTTAACTGGATCTTTACATAAACTGCCCGAAAGAACTGACTCACTAAAATGAATCGGAGATCCAATCGTTAAATAGAAGTGAATCATTTATTTGAACTGGATCTTTACATAAACTGTCCGAAAGAACTGACTCACTAAAATGAATCGGAGATCCAATCGTTAAATAAAAGTGAATCATTTATTTGAACTGGATCTTTACATAAACTGTCCGAAAGAACTGACTCACTAAAATGAATCGGAGATCCAATCGTTAAATAGAAGTGAATCATTTATTTGAACTGGATCTTTACATAAACTGCCCGAAAGAACTGACTCACTAAAATGAATCGGAGATCCAATCGTTAAATAGAAGTGAATCATTTATTTGAACTGGATCTTTACATAAACTGCCCGAAAGAACTGACTCACTAAAATGAATCGGAGATCCAATCGTTAAATAGAAGTGAATCATTTATTTTAACTGGATCTTTACATAAACTGCCCGAAAGAACTGACTCACTAAAATGAATCGGAGATCCAATCGTTAAATAGAAGTGAATCATTTATTTGAACTGGATCTTTACATAAACTGTCTGAAAGAACTGACTCACTAAAATGAATCGGAGATCCAATCGTTAAATAGAAGTGAATCATTTATTTGAACTGGATCTTTACATAAACTGTCCGAAAGAACTGACTCACTAAAATGAATCGGAGATCCAATCGTTAAATAGAAGTGAATCATTTATTTGAACTGGATCTTTACATAAACTGCCCGAAAGAACTGACTCACTAAAATGAATCGGAGATCCAATCGTTAAATAGAAGTGAATCATTTATTTTAACTGGATCTTTACATAAACTGCCCGAAAGAACTGACTCACTAAAATGAATCGGAGATCCAATCGTTAAATAGAAGTGAATCATTTATTTGAACTGGATCTTTACATAAACTGTCCGAAAGAACTGACTCACTAAAATGAATCGGAGATCCAATCGTTAAATAGAAGTGAATCATTTATTTGAACTGGATCTTTACATAAACTGTCCGAAAGAACTGACTCACTAAAATGAATCGGAGATCCAATCGTTAAACAGAAGTGAATCATTTATTTTAACTGGATCTTTACATAAACTGTCCGAAAGAACTGACTCACTAAAATGAATCGGAGATCCAATCGTTAAATAGAAGTGAATCATTTATTTTAACTGGATCTTTACATAAACTGTCCGAAAGAACTGACTCACTAAAATGAATCGGAGATCCAATCGTTAAACAGAAGTGAATCATTTATTTTAACTGGATCTTTACATAAACTGTCCGAAAGAACTGACTCACTAAAATGAATCGGAGATCCAATCGTTAAATAGAAGTGAATCATTTATTTTAACTGGATCTTTACATAAACTGTCCGAAAGAACTGACTCACTAAAATGAATCGGAGATCCAATCGTTAAACAGAAGTGAATCATTTATTTGAACTGGATCTTTACATAAACTGTCCGAAAGAACTGACTCACTAAAATGAATCGGAGATCCAATCGTTAAATAAAAGTGAATCATTTATTTTAACTGGATCTTTACATAACCTGTCTGAAAGAACTGACTCACTAAAATGAATCGGAGATCCAATCGTTAAACAGAAGTGAATCATTTATTTGAACTGGATCTTTACATAAACTGTCCGAAAGAACTGACTCACTAAAATGAATCGGAGATCCAATCGTTAAATAGAAGTGAATCATTTATTTGAACTGGATCTTTACATAAACTGTCCGAAAGAACTGACTCACTAAAATGAATCGGAGATCCAATCGTTAAACAGAAGTGAATCATTTATTTGAACTGGATCTTTACATAAACTGTCCGAAAGAACTGACTCACTAAAATGAATCGGAGATCCAATCGTTAAATAGAAGTGAATCATTTATTTTAACTGGATCTTTACATAAACTGTCTGAAAGAACTGACTCACTAAAATGAATCGGAGATCCAATCGTTAAATAGAAGTGAATCATTTATTTTAACTGGATCTTTACATAAACTGTCCGAAAGAACTGACTCACTAAAATGAATCGGAGATCCAATCGTTAAACAGAAGTGAATCATTTATTTGAACTGGATCTTTACATAAACTGTCCGAAAGAACTGACTCACTAAAATGAATCGGAGATCCAATCGTTAAACAGAAGTGAATCATTTATTTTAACCGGTTCATTTGCATGAATTGCCCAAAAGAACCAGCTTGCTGAATTTTTGCATTACAGTAATGAGAGTTTTTGTAAAGTGTCCTGTAAATATGCTCAATATAAATGATTGATATGTTCTTGACCGTTTTGATGAGATTCACCTGCATGACTCACGCTCAAGACAGTAAAGTGAATATTCCTGAGCAAATGGGAGAGTTGTTTGGGAGATATGGGAGGAGATTCCAGTGCTAAAGGACAACATGTGAATGTTAGTGACAGTATTTATTCACTCGTCTCTTCTCACAGTCATCAGGTTGTTTGATTCTTCTCTATCAGGCACTACAGGTATCAAACGCTGCAGGTATGAAGCTGAAACTGAAGCTTCCCAATCCGGGTCTGGAGGACCGCATTCCCTCTCACGCCGAGCTGGAGAAGATGGAGGTGGAGGAGGCTGGAGACAGACCCAAATGGGACAACAAAGCCCAGTACATGCTCACCTGTGTGGGCTTCTGTGTGGGACTGGGGAACGTCTGGAGGTTCCCTTACCTGTGTCAGAGCCACGGAGGAGGTGAGACTGAGAACTCAAGTAGACACAAAACATCAAAGCGAGGCTCATTTTTGCTCAGTGACATTGAGTATATTTAAGAAGACAATGCATGTTATTTTACTGTAAATATAAAAATGTAGATGTAAAAAGTATCATTTTACAGTATAATTAATGGTAAAAATGTATGTTATATTTAACTTTAGAATACATGTATTTTTTACGGTAAACAATTGTTAAAATGATGGTAAAAAACAAACCAAAAATCCATCAGGCATCCCCAGAGTGACTCATCACATGTCATTATATTTGATGGTAATAGTTGTGCACATCGGGGGGTTCTCTGTTATATCTGATGTAGTTTATAGTTCATATTTATTGCATTAATTAATTTGACATGTTGGTGTTTAGTGTCTCATGTTTATTAATTATTATTGATGATCTTTAAGTGATCATGTGATCTTCTGTAATTACCGCAGTGATTATCAACACATTATAAAGTGAAAAGCAGACTATTATAGATATATAGAGGTTAGTATATTATATAATTTAATAATATAAACGGTAGTGAACTGTCAAATATACGGGCATTAGCCTGAAATGGTCACTGGCCATGTTTTCTTCACAGCTGTTTTATGATACACCCACAAGAAGACCTGATGAGACTATAACACAGCGTATAAACCACAGACGGTCTTAATGGGCTGAATGCAGCCACTTACAATGATTAGAGTTAAACATTAATTCAGCATCAGCGTGGCAACAGATGCTTCGAGCGGTAATGAACCTGAGCTTAATTACCGAGCGCTCCTTTATCTGCTGGACTACAACATTTAGCAAACAACACAAGAGTTATCATTAAGACAATCGGAAACATGTCTACAGTGCTGTATGTGTCTGGCTGTTTTCCTTAAAGTTTGATTTAGAAAATGATTCAATAGCGTGTGTTTTGTACAGTTCATTAATAGACACGGGTTAAAGGTTAACGTGCACATTCCCGTAGTGAGATAACGGTTCATTAGTGAGATTAAACACAGCACAAATGGAGACTGTTGTTGGGAAAAAGACTCCCAGAACAAATGATCTTAAATATATTTAATTTAATATATATGAGTCCTACCGTGTCAACTCAACCAGAGGTCCCCCGCTCAGAATGTCAATTTGTATAAAACATTTTTTTTTTAAATTCTGGTGAAAGAAATACATAAATGAAGATGAAACCTAAAATATTAAATGCCACAGTTGAATATTTACTGAGTAATCCACTATTTTGAATGGCCATTTTCACCGATAACAGATCCCAGAAATAACCTTAGAAAGGCGTCAGCATCATTATTGTATTTTTAACTGATCTGTTAATGAAATCAGTCGACTTCAGCTACAAATGTTGGATTAAATGCCAATTGAGCTCCTCCGCCATCATCAATTTGTTGGCGAATCCAGAAGTCCAGGCCGTGGGCTCCCTCGGGATTTTCCCATTGGTTTTTATCATGTTTTTTTTGTTACCCCCTTTTCTCCCAATGTTGGAACACCCAATTCCCGCTACTTAGTAGGTCCTTGTGGTGGCGCGGTTACTCGCTTCACTCCGGGTGGTGGAGGACGAGTCTCGGTTGTCTCCCCTTCTGAGACCGTCAATCCGCGCATCTGATCACGTGACTCGTTGTGCATGACACCGCGGAGACTCACAGCATGTGGAGACTCATGCTACTCTCCACGATCCACACACAACTCACCACACGCCCCATTGAGAGAACCACTAATCACCACCACGAGGAGGTTACCCCATGTGACTCTACCCTCCCTAGCAACCAGGACAATTTGGTTGCTAAGGAGACCTGACTGGAGTCACTCAGCACGACCTGGATTCAAACTCACGACTCCAGCGGTGATAGTCAGCGTAAATACTCGCTGAGATACCCTATAATGGGGTTTTTGAGTTAATGAGAACAATAATGTCAGTGGTAAACATTACTTGACGATGCGAGGACGTTTTGAAGCCGCCGTGCATAAAAAAAAAAAAAAAAGGTTTAATTCAATACGGCTTCAAAATTCACGTTTGATGTATGACTGTGTGTCATTTATGCAGTATACAAATACAAAACGTCCACGTATCATCAAGTAATGTTTACCACAGACCGTATTGTTCTCATAAATTCAAAAGCCCCATTATATAAGCCCATGGGAAAATCCCGAGGGAACCCAATTACAAGCTGAACAGCTCTATGGGGACAGTTCCAAAATGGAAAAAAGTTGGCGTGCCTGTAACTCGAGAAGTATTAGAAATATCTTAATATGCTTTTAGATTCTGGTTCAGAACAAATTCCTCTTATTGCATCTTCATTTTGAATACCCTATATGGTTAAATCCCAGAGATATGGGGCTCTCAAAGTGGCTTCATGAGAACATTGTTACATTGTACACATCTGTGCAGATAGATGATACTTTTGGTCTTCCCTAAAATACACTGAAATGGTCAAGTTAAATAAATAAAGGTACATTTCTAGTTTCAGCTTTATTTGTTCTTCAGATATTCCTCTTTAAATACAATAAGTATCCTCTTTATACAAAGTGACCCACATTTCGTTTTCGACCATTGAAAATGGATACAATTCAACTATTTGCACATGGAGCCACATTGAGAGCCCCATATCTCTGGGACTGAACCACATAAGGCCTCACAAATGAAGATACCAAAAGACAAGTTTGTTCTGAACCAGAATATAAAAGGATATTAATATATATTTAATACTTCTTGAGTTACAGACATGGCAACTTTGGAAAAAGAACACAAAAAAGTGCTTTTTCCCATATTGTAACAGTCACCATTGGCATATAATGCAACGAGGATTGGTAAAGGCAACTGATTTAAGCAAAATATCTACCAGTATCTGTGTAAACATTAAATGATGATGCTGACACCTTTCTAAGGTTATACTTTTTGACCTAAATTTTAGCTCCAAAATCTTGAAAATGAAAATTGCCAATATGACCCCCCTCTACAAGATACTGGATTATCCAGTAAATATTCATCTGTGGCATGTAATATTGTGGTTTTCATATTCATTGATGTATTTCTTTCACCAGAAAATTAAACAAATAATCAAAATCATCATTTTGAGTGTGTGTTGGGCTCGCTGGTGTAGTTGAATGAACATTTCTATTTATTATATCTTTTTTATTATTTAATGAATTTATTATTATGCTATCTTCTTTAATTTATAGCTCTATAATCTTAGTTTCCATCACATGATGTACATCTGTGCTGTAAATAGTGTTTAATTTGTAAATAACTGTGATTCAACTTGATTGCTGTGAACATACTGTTGGATAAGGACCGAAGTGTGAATGTTCAGCAGGTGTAATCGCACACCTTTTGCCCTCATGTTCGTTCACCTGTATCTCAGGTGCTGCTATCATCATGTGGACTTTCAGCTGAAGTCGTTTCTCTGGGCTGATAAGAGCCACGTGCAGCGATCCTAACATTGAGATAAAGATACCTGTTTGGTGACATCAGGATGTTTGCGAAACACTACCATGACACAGCACAAACCAGAGACAAAAACTCAATACTAATGGATGTATCTTCAACGTTGGGCACTTTTATTACTGTGGATTTAAAGAAAGTCTCGTTAAAACATTGCCAAAACCCCGCACTCCAAAGATGAGACGGACACAAGCAGAAACGGTTGTTAAAAACAACAGCAGCAAAACAGCGCCCTCAATTGGCAACTGTTATGAACAACATGGCATAATAATGGCATTAAGCGCCAATTATTCGCTGCAACTACAATACTGTGAGAATGAGCAAAATGATTGACAGGCAGAAAGTGTCATTGACTGCCTGAAATATTGAAATATGTTCACCATGAGGACTAATTAATGGTGTCTGCTAAAGCAAGCATTACTTATTGCAACTCCTCCAACATCAGTACTGAAATCATTTCAGTTCACTCAAGTGTTGTTTTTACTATCATGTGCTAAAATAAACAGTAGTTCATGTTATTTCTCACTCTTTCAGGAGCGTTCATGATTCCCTTTCTGATTCTTCTGGTTCTGGAGGGAGTTCCTCTTCTGCATCTGGAGTTTGCCATCGGACAGAGACTGAGGAAGGGCAGTGTTGGCGTCTGGACTTCCATTAACCCTTATTTATCTGGGGTTGGTGAGTATTTAAGCAGGTTGAGCTGTAATATTAGCGAGTGCTACTGAAGAGTATGTGAGCTACAATCTCTCTGGTGCTTATGAGGTACAGAAACCTGTAAAACAATCCTGTTTCTCACCCGTAGGTATCGCCTCCATGTTGGTGTCCTTCATGGTGGGCATGTACTACAACACCATCATCGCCTGGGTCATGTGGTACTTCTTCAACTCGTTTCAGGACCCTCTTCCCTGGAGTCAGTGTCCCGTCAATGAAAACAGGACAGGTACAAACATAACGGTCACCACGATTGGAGTTCAGTCACGTGACTGTGTACAATAACCAAAAATGATGCTACATCAGAGGAAAATCTCATCTTTCCAGAAAGCAAGTTTTGCACAAACTTCATTATTTTAGCATGACAAAAAAGCGTCGATGTTGCCAAAGGATTGGTCCATGCTCTCTGTGTGCTCTAAAGCATCCCGATATAAGAAACGAATCATCGATAAACCTCATGATCGGGAAAATGTTTCTCAGCTCACGCTAGCACATCCGAAACACTGTAGCATTGCGGCAGCGACTTTTGCACATCAAGCAACTCTCACGTTCTCTTCATAATTATCCAGATTTATATGTCCTTTGTGTCATCAATGAAACCGGCGTGTCTTTAAACAGGGCTGGTGTCTGAATGTGCGCGCAGTTCTCCGGTGGATTATTTCTGGTACAGAGAGACGCTGAACACGACTCCGGCGATCGGCGAGTCTGGAGGTCTTCAGTGGTGGATTGTTCTGTGTCTGTTATGTGCCTGGACGCTGCTTTGGGTCTGCTGTCTGAGAGGAATCGAGACCACCGGGAAGGTACACAGGTTCTCTCTCTGAGGCTTTTTACACTTTACCATGACTTCTTTTTTAAACCCTGTGTTAAGGTCACTTTTAATCTTGGGTTAACCAGTGTTTCACACGTGCAATTTCGATTGATAAATGCACTTTGGTGTTTAAAAATGTCAGAAATCGACGAGGATTAAAGGTGTAGTTCACACAAAAATGAAAATGTGTATGGCTTTCTTTCTTCTGCAGAAGACTAACCAAGGCAAGTAAATGGTGACTGAAACGTTGAAGCTCCAAAAAGCACATAAATGCAGAAGAAAAGAAATCTATAAGACTTCATTGTTTATATCTACATCTTCAGAAGCAATCGATTTTGGGTGAGAACAGACCAAAATAACTCCTTTTCGATCATGATTTCAAGCTTGATTACACTTCCTAGTGCTTGATGCATGCGCAGAGCGCTAGATGGCGCTAGGAAGTGTAATCGAGCTTGAAATCAGGATTGCCAAGGAGACTGTTGTACAGATTTATGGTGAAAAGGGAGTTTTGTTTTGGGCTGTCACTCAAGACCGATTGGATCGCTTCTGAAGACTTGGATTAAACCACTGGAGTCTTATGGATTACTTTTATGCTGCCTTTATAGATAGTGTTAGTTTAATATAGAGATTTACAAGCGTAAAGTTCCCTCACACCAATGGCTCAGGGGTGAAATGAGTTCTCTTAACTTAAAATGACTATACGTCTGCCCAGTTTCATCAATGCTACATTAACACCTCAAAACATATTTGTGTAGTCCCAACTCTACACAAAAACCCATTTATATGCACAGAACGCAATGAAATCAAGTTTCAAAGTGTGTTGCTTTAGTAGTTCATGTTGATGAAGTATACTGAACGCTCCTCAGGCGGTGTATGTCACCTCCACGCTGCCGTACGTGGTCCTGACGATCTTCCTGATCAGAGGACTGACCCTCAAAGGATCCGTGAGTGGAATCAAGTTCCTGTTTACACCGGACGTAAGTTCCCCTCGTCCATACTAACTGAAGAGTGCACCACTTACTGTATTAATACACTGTATTGATGTTCTTACTGTTAATGCTTCAGCAGTGCTGTAATGATGTTTGTCTTAGGTTAGTTTAATCCAATTTTAATAACGATGACATCACCTCAGCCTATTAATTAACAGTTGAAATCTTGTATTAAAAAATATAAAAAATATAGTTTAAAACGCATGTGGCAGGTTCGTAGTAACATAATCTTTGTGTCCAAATTGGTAAAAAAAAATATTTATGGTGTTTTCTACAATGACATTAATTTAATCTCATCGAGTAAAATGTATTATTATTAATATAAATAATACATATATATAATTAAAAATAAATTAAAAACTTTGCACCTTAAATACAATTTTCATTCTTATTTAAAAAAAAAAGCACTCAAATTATTCAGAAATAATATTGTACATGTTTATAATCTTATGATAAAGTTATTTTCAAATATATATATATATATATATATATATATATATTTTTGTCCTAAATTTGTAAGCATGTAATTCTGGTTCTGTTCACTCAACTTCACATTGAAAAGTCTCATTTTATTCCACTAGATGTCAGAAAGTACTAGAATTATTTTTTCTCGATCACCTTCCATCACAATATACAGATGTGAACTGTAGGGGGCGCTCTAACACATTATACCCCTCACAGATGTGAACTGTAGGGGGCGCTCTAACACATTTTACCCCTCACAGATGTGAACTGTAGGGGGCGCTCTAACACATTATACCCCTCACAGATGTGAACTGTAGGGGCGCTCTAACACATTTTACCCCTCACAGATGGGCTCAGTCCATAGACATTCAGTCTAATGTTCAGTTCAAGCAACACCCTCATTATTTCATTGAATATCTCGGCCTCTGAGTGGACTACAAGCTCAATCCAAGTGTCATTAGATAGCTGAGATTCTCCCCTTTGCAATGCTATCTACATTTTATCATCAATAGTCTATAAAAATAACATATAACAAAAATAACATAAAAAAAAAAAATTCTGATGATTTGTTCTGCATGATTTTCTTCTGGATGGGATTTGTTACTCTGGACCTCTAAGATATAACACTGGATTATTCACACAAGCTCACAGATGAGTAAACAGTGGATACATTTTTGAGAACTACCTAAAAAGCTAAAAGCAGATATAACGATTTTGGCTATTTGGGGCTTATAGCAGCAGTTATTGGAGCATAAAAGTGACGTTTGTATTAGATGACTTACATAAATCATATTTCACTTTGTGATTCTTTTGAAGATGTTTTGAGTTGTGTTATGAAGGCATCCAAATTATCTATACAGTCCGATTCCTGAGAGTGAGAGCTTTCATTTGATATATGACTTGTCCATTTATGTGCGATGTGAAAAACTTTAATTTTCATATAAATATTTTTACCCCATTACCTCTAGGGGGCGCTCATGTTCAACGCGAATGTTTTAAGGACTTATTTTGTTATTTTAAGTAAAATAAATGCAGAAGTGATGTTATATATGAAAAGTTTAAATTCTAAGAATGATATGCCTGACTTATGTACAGAATATGGAGACTTTAACTTGTTTTGCATTATTTGTACCTGCTGGCAGGTCCATAGATCTAAAAAAACAATAATTCTGTACAAAAATTTTACTCAAGAGCTTCAATACATTGTCTCAGGGTTACACCACATGACCGAAACAAAAGAGAGACAAACACCCAGATGTAGAGAAACCCAATTATATGTTACTGATTGTGTCCTCTGTAGCTGGATGAGCTGTTGGATCCGTCGACGTGGCTGGACGCAGGTGCTCAGGTGTTTTACTCCTTCTCTCTGGCTTTCGGAGGTCTCATCTCTTTCTCCAGCTACAACTCTATACAGTGAGCAACTTCAGTCCTTCAATACAAATATCAAACACATGCAGGTCTCAATACTGTGAACCCAAAAGCACAATAACAAGATCTGAATGAAAACGACTAATTTTGTCTTCTATCTTTGCAGTAATAACTGTGAACAGGATGCTGTTATCATCTCAGTGATAAACGGTTTCACATCCATCTACTCTGCTATCGTAATTTACTCCATCATCGGCTTCAGAGCGACGGAGCGGTTTGACGACTGCCTCAATGGGTTGGTGTTCATGCCTGCTATAAAACTGTCATGAGATAATGAATGACAAATCCTTTATCACTAACAAGTCATTTATGGATCAGTGTCAGGGAACTTTGATCTCAAATTAAAGACATTATCTTTAACGGGATTGTATAACCAAACATGAAAATTCTGTCATTATTTACTCAAAGTTCGCATTTGTGTCACTGTAGTGCACAAGTTGTATAGACTTTAACCCGCTGAGACTCGAGCGTGACCGCTGTGTGCATTTTCCATTTATCTTTTTGGTTTTTAACTAGTAGCATCTAATAAACATCTGTCAAACATGTTGAGTGACCCAAACATCATCTGCAGCCTGAAACTGAACTTTTGATCAGATTTTAGGAGTGAACGCACTTAACTGCATAGAGAGATATAGGATGCTCCCTTGCTCCCTATTTAGTGCATGACTTAACCTCCAGTGTGCTGTCTGTCTGCACTTGTCTCAGAACAGATATAGGAGAGCTATAGGATGCTCCCTTGCTCCCTATTTAGTGAATGACTTAACCTCCAGTGTGCTGTCTGTCTGCACTGGTCTCAGAACAGTTATAGGAGAGCTATAGGATGCTCCCTTGATCCCTATTTAGTGAATGACTTAACCTCCCAGTGTGCTGTCTGTCTGCACTGGTCTCAGAACAGTTATAGAGAGCTATAGGATGCTCCCTTGCTCCCTATTTAGTGCACGACTTAACCTCCAGTGTGCTGTCTGTCTGCACTGGTCTCAGAACAGTTATAGGAGAGCTATAGGATGCTCCCTTGCTCTCTATTTAGTGCATGACTTAACCTCCAGTGTGCTGTCTGTCTGCACTGGTCTCAGAACAGTTATAGAGAGCTATAGGATGCTCCCTTGCTCCCTATTTAGTGCACGACTTAACCTCCAGTGTGCTGTCTGTCTGCACTGGTCTCAGAACAGTTATAGGAGAGCTATAGGATGCTCCCTTGATCCCTATTTAGTGAATGACTTAACCTCCAGTGTGCTGTCTGTCTGCACTGGTCTCAGAACAGTTTGAAATGCTCCTTATTTTCATCTTAACTCCATATAAAGCCTCTGAAAGCAACATGTTTCATTTTGTGGATGAGCACATTTATTCTCAATGTGATAATGACCGTAAATACAGGAATGCATTTGTTAATGTTAATGTATAGAATCATATTGTTCAGTGATACCTAAATAAAATATGACAAAATGTTTATAAAATGAAGCACATTTAACACTTAAAGGTGTCTTGTGAACAGTATTCAGTCATTTAAATTAATTTAAATTATAAATTGCGAATAGCGAAGCCAAAACACAATATCCACGCATGTGGACTCGGGGTCACACAAGGTTAAATGCTGAAACACGTTCTTAACGCAAGTACGTGAACGTGTGCCAACGCGCAGTCTGGTTCAACATGCCTTCTTGTGTTACGATAGAGTTACCTTCAAACATCTGTGGCTTTAAACGGGATGTTTTATTATTCTGGTAAGTTGCTATAAATATTTTGATTTACACTTGATTGCCCATACTGTTGCTCCGCCATGACAGTGGTTGACTTGAAAGAGAAAACTCACCATTGAGTTGCCACTAATCTCCCTGTAACGCCCCTTGTGGCAAGGTTGAGAATGCAACTGACACATTTTTAGAACGCAACGACAAATAAAATCAAGCTTGTGTTGCGAAATGCGTCTGCGTTCACATGCTTGTGTAGTGTATGTTTCGGCCCTTATGGTGCTTTTGTGGTGTTGTCTTGCCCTTTTTTGAGACAAACGTGGTCACAAAGGTCACGTTCCCACTAAAACGTTTTCATTTGACAATGCGTTCATTTCGCCAAGTCTACGCCTGTTATACACACTTCAAAAAAGCCATCCATTACCATGTGATTTGTTAGCGATGAGTTTTCAAACATATATACGTTTATAACCACATGACATAATGAAAGAGTAAATGTTCAAACGCATTGGACTTTTGTTTCTGCACAGAAACATCCTGACGTTACTGAACACATTTGATCTACCTGAGGGAAACATCACAGAGAGCAACTATGACTCATTTATCCAGAATCTCAACAGCACGGCACCAGACGTCTTCCAGGAACTCAACCTGAAGACCTGCGACATACAGGCGTTCCTCAGTCAGGTCGGTTCTCCAGTCTAGTCTACTTCTAACCTGCTCTTGTAAAACATTGTCTCCAACTTTCCATTCAAACGCTTTTCAAGTTCTCATATTAATAACTCAATACCGAGTATAAACCATGAAGCTCTTTAGGTTTCACTGGTGATCACTTCTGTGTTCAGGGAGTTGAGGGAACAGGTCTGGCCTTCATTGTCTTCACTGAGGCCATCACCAAGATGCCCGTCTCTCCTCTCTGGTCAGTGCTCTTCTTCATCATGCTCTTCTGCCTCGGACTGTCCACCATGTTTGGCAGTGTTGAGGGGGTGGTGGCGCCACTCCAAGACTTGAACATCTTCCCGAAGAGGTGGCCTAAAGAGGCGTATACAGGTACAATTCTGGGGTTTCTGTGAAGATTTAACCTTTTCATGAGTAGGGTCTAAATCCCTCTGCAGGGCCCCCTGGAGTGAGTTTTTTTGCACGTGACACTACACAGCCGGGATTTCTTGTCATAAAAATAAAATAATGTATATAATATAGTAAACATGTGAACAAATGGGTTATGTCTGCTATACTGTATTTGTTTTATTTATTTAGTTTTTATAGCGGTTATGTGCGTGTGTGCCGTGTGCGTGTGACAACTGCTAATGTAAATAGACTTGGCTGCGTGCATCAGATAATCACGCACGATCAGCACGTTTTCACTGTGAGTATACGAGATTTAATCTGTGATCATGGTGCTTTTGTGATAGTGTCGCTGTCTGTTTAAGAAAACAAACGTATTATATGGCTGAAAAGACTGTTTGAGTTGCTGTTTGTGTGATTGAAAGCCGTATCTGCACCTAATAAGAAGACGTGGCTGCGTGCATGGGAATATCACGTTTAGATATGATGGCTGTGCATATACAAGCTGTGAACTGTTATTGTGGTGGACGAATGACAACCACTACTAATGTAATCAAATGGCAGCATGCATCAGAGGAAGATTGTGTTTGATGTATTGACTGCATATAAGGGCCCAGTTATAAAACATCACATATGTGTGACACTACTCTGCAGGGCCCAGTTATAAAACATCACATATGTGTGACGCTACTCTGCAGGGCCCAGTTATAAAACATCACATATGTGTGACGCTACTCTGCAGGGCCTAGTTATAAAACATCACATATGTGTGACGTTACTCTGCAGGGCCTAGTTATAAAACATCACATATGTGTGACGCTACTCTGCAGGGTCCAGTTATAAAACATCACATATGTGTGACGGTACTCTGCAGGTTCCAGTTATAAAACATCACATATGTGTGACGGTACTCTGCAGGGTCCAGTTATAAAACATCACATATGTGTGACGCTACTCTGCAGGGTCCAGTTATAAAACATCACATATGTGTGACGCTACTCTGCAGGGCCCAGTTATAAAACATCACATATGTGTGACGCTACTCTGCTGGGCCCAGTTATAAAACATCACATATGTGTGACGCTACTCTGCTGGGCCCAGTTATAAAACATCACATATGTGTGACGCTACTCTGCAGGGTCCAGTTATAAAACATCACATATGTGTGACGCTACTCTGCAGGGCCCAGTTATAAAACATCACATATGTGTGACGCTACTCTGCTGGGCCCAGTTATAAAACATCACATATGTGTGACGGTACATATGAAAGGGTTAATGAATGGGGGTTTTTCTGCAAAATCGTGTTTAAAAATTCTGGGTGGATGGTATGAGCACTTTTGTTGAAGAACTAATCAATGGATTTAATAAAATAGTTTAGGTTAGTGAAACAAACACCTCTAATGTCTCGGCTTGTGTCTGTGTTTCAGGTCTGGTGTGCTTTGTCTCCTTCGGTCTCGCTATAATCTTTGCCCAGGGTTCTGGTGATTACTGGCTGGCTTTGTTTGACAGCTTCGCTGGTTCGATCCCCTTGCTGATCATTGCATTCTGTGAGATGATAGCTGTGGCATACATTTATGGAATTGACAGGTGAGACTCGAGATTTCTCAAATACAGAACAAAAATTATCCCTAAAGGCACCGGTGTACATGAGGTAAACCTGGTAAACTTGTGAATGAAAACCTGTGTGCCGTCTCTCTGAGCAGATTCAATGACGATATTAAGTTCATGATCGGCCACAAGCCCAACATCTTCTGGCAGGCCACCTGGAGGCTCATCAGTCCTCTCATAGTGCTGGTCATCTTCCTGTTTTACTTGGCCACCACTGTGAGCAAAAGCCTCACCTACATCGCATGGGATCCGGAATATGTACGTATTGATCTTCTCTACTGTAACCTCCTAATATCATCTCACAAGTAGGGCCCTATCATCGAGAACATGCTGCATTTGATGGATTGTGCATTTATACACGCATTTTATCTAGAGCTGTCATAATTAATGAGTTAGTACATGCTATTCATTTAAAAAGTTGAATGCATACATTTTTCTTAACTGCGATTAATGCATTTAATGTTATTATAGCATAACTCAACAGCATAAACAGTTGTTGGAAGGGTGGAACCATTGCAATGTGTCTGCACTGACACACACACACACACACACACACACAAACACACAACGGTGCTTCCATGTCATGGCAGTGATAGAATGATGGGAAAGGAGCTCTTAAAGGGACAGTCCACCCAAAAATGAAAATTCTCTCATCATTCACTCACCCTCATGCCATCTCAGATGTGTGTGACTTTCTTTCTTCTGCAGAACACAAATGAAGATTTTTTTCAGTTCTTTTAATCCATACAATGCAAGTGAATGGGTGCCAAAAAACTGGATCAATATTTTAGTCCATTTTGACAATAAATTGTCCTCCCCACTCAGTCCATCTCCAGATTAACTTTTGCATTCTTCTTCAAGTGTTTTTGGTGATTCACATTATTCATGCATACAAAAAATGACTTAAATATTGATGACCTATCATATCACTTCTGAAGACATGGATTAAACCACTGGAATCTTATGGATTACTTTTAGGCTGCCTTTATGTGCTTTTTGGAGCTTGAAAGTTCTGGTCACCATCCACTTGCATTGTACTGACCTACAGAGCTGAAACATTCTTCTAAAAATCTTCTATTGTGCTCTGAAGAAAGAAAGTCACACATCTGGGGTGACATAAGGGTGAATAAATGATGACAGAATTTTCATTTTTGGGTGTACTGTCCCTTTAACACTATTTGATGTACAAAACAAGCACAGATGGGACTTGTGATAGAAAGCAAGTATTTTTCAGGCTATGTAAGGCACATTTTGATTTCCACAGAAGCACTGCATGTCTGAACTATCACAAAAACACAGAATGAGACGATTTTGTCTGCAAACGCTTTTCATGTGGAGTTCAAAGAGCGCTTGTTGTTGACGCATGACGCAAATATTGAACTTGTCTTCACGATTGCTGTAGCAAAGCGGATCGTCACAGTCTACCTGCGGAGGATGAGACTTTAAGAGATGTAATGCCCATTGCAATGGAAATACAACCTATGTGAGGACTAATTCTTTCAATCAGTCAAACTCCCACTTAGACTTGTTTAATGTTACTTGAACTGGTGATATTTTAGTGCATTTCTATCTTTATACTGTGCAAGACTTTGTCAGGAAAATGTTAACAAAGCATTCAATTGTTACATATTTTATTTTATTTCCTAATAAGGAAAAAAAATGCATTTTGTTTAGCAGCACGCATCCATGACTTCATCAGGGTGACCAATCCTGATTATTTTTATGGAAAAACCAGGAGAAACTTCAGATAAATGTATATTTTGGGGGCGGGGCGGCTGCATATTTCTGTTATGACAGTCAGCATGAAACAAAAGTTGCGACCAACTTTTCTTCCATTTCGCCCATTTTTTGTCTTCCAAAAGTGGGCATTGCATAGCGGAATGGAGGCGGACCCAGACATGCCCCTTCCACTGTTCCAGCTTTTAATCAGTTTTAAGAGTCATGTAAATAAACCTAGCATCATAGCTGCTAATGCAGGAGTATTTTCAGCGGTTTCCCTCCAAACATGTCACCAAAAGAGCAAGTTCTGACATTTTGACTAAAGATTAAGAGGTAAAAAAAATTACATAAAATAGCAAATATGCATGGATTAATCATTCACAATAAGACCAGTAACATGCACTAATAAAGTCAATAGTGTTCATTTTGATTTAATGTCGACTGGGCAGGGGATTTCCATTTCCCAGCATGCTTTGCATGGGACACATAGGGAGAGTAAATGTCCAAATTAAGGGTTTCTGTGCAAGATGAATATAATACAAGTGCACAGTCCGTTAGCTTATTATTTAGACGTTATAGACACAATAATATACTTTTTCTCCGTTGTACTTTGCGTTTACATTTTGTTCTTTTGCAGGAAAATTTTCCGAACCTGGTGACGCTGCCTTACCCGGACTGGATTTATGCAATAATCTTCATTCTGTCTGGAGTTCCGGCTTTGGTCATTCCGACAGTGGCTTTATACAAACTCATCAGGAACCGCTGCTGCGGGAAAGAGGAGAGACACGCAGAACTGCCAGTGTACTCCGTCTCCGCCAAAATAGAAATGACTGACGAGCTAAAAAAGCCAGAGGTCACCACAGCCGCAGTGCATGCAGACAATCAGAGCAAACATCATTCTCAGTGAACACAACTACAATAACAGACTTAAACAACCAATCGGCCAATCACAGGGCTGGATTGGGACATAAAAGCACATTCAGCAGAACTCGACTGGAACGCCAGAAATAGACAGAAGTCAAGAGTCACGTTGAGTTGTGCTGCTCATGCGGGTGCCACAGGTTCAAGTCTGGTCTCTTTACCATACAGAAATGTCTATTATATACAAGAGAACAGATGATAAAGCTGAAATTTCACCCTAAATAATTTATACTGAAGTTTACAATTGCACTGAGGACGAAATTATTCATGCTTTTCTGTTGTTTTTATTTGCATTGACAAACAATAGTTGAACTGTACTGATCTACTCTCCCTTTTGCATTGAAGCTATCTGAAAAGGAAGTTGTAGGAACTTACATGCTGTAATTTAGTCTTTTAAAACAATGTTCGAGAATTTGAGTTTATATGTATTATAGTGATGAATATACATAATGTTAATTACACTGTATACACACACATGTAACTATTAAACTGTTAGAGGTCCTATTAGTCACAATTCTAACTGTATTAAGTATTTTTTTAGGTTGTGTTGTTTGAACTGTAACAGTATGATTAACAATAAACCAAATTTGATGATCTTCATGGTTTGTTATCAAAAGACTCGGCTAACAATAAGGACATGTGTTTAGTAATGAATCAATGCACTTTCTAAAACTGAATTAAAGGTGCTGTAAGTGATTTCAGCCGTTCTACTTCCGCGAGACTGAGCCGTTGGATTAGCCACGCCCCCTCTTTCCAAAACCCAGCATTACAAAGATACCAAATGAGCTTTAGTGAGACCGACACAAGGAGAAACAGTTGTTATGACAACAGCTGCAAAACAGCACCCTCATCTGGCAACTGTTATGAACTACATGGCATAAAAATGGCATTAAGCCTCAATAATACTCTGCAGCTGCAATACTGTGAGAACGAGCAAAATGATTGACAGGTCAAAAGCTGACACATTGTACTTGCTGATGACAGAGACTAGAGTCGTCACGGAAACATTTTTTAATACCTTTCCATGAAATGAATCGCTTACAGCAGCTTTAACCTACAAACATAAAACACACAGTTTGTAAAACGAACATGTTAATGAATTAAACCTAAACCATTGTCATCAAATCTTGAGACTGCATTCAAGTGCGACTGCAGCCAGAAATAATCCATCCATGAGTTCACATTAACTAAATACCATTAAGTGAGGTTAAACTTCAAGCTGCTTTTTTTCCTGCTGACAAAACACTTGACGCAGACGAACTCACATGTATTAAAGGTCAATAATAATGAATGGCCAGAACCCTGTTAATATCAGAAACATGCAACACACCAACTCACAAGACCTGAAGACACCTGAAGACACCAGAAGACACCTGGAGTCACCTGGAGACACCAGGAGATACCTGGAGACACCTGGAGACACCAGAAGACACCTGGAGACACCTGAAGACACCTGAAGACACCTTGAGACACCTGGAGACACCAGAAGACACTCTGGATTATTTACCTGAAGACTATTACCTGAAGAGTGTTCTGCTCATTTCACAGAGACTGATTAAACATTTAGGAGAGCTCTAGATAGCAAGTATGAGGATGAAGCTTCCCAGTCCGGGTCTGGAGGACCGCATTCCCTCTCACGCCGAGCTGGAGAAGATGGAGGTGGAGGAAGCTGGAGACAGACCCAAATGGGACAACAAAGCCCAGTACATGCTCACCTGTGTGGGCTTCTGTGTGGGACTGGGGAACGTCTGGAGGTTCCCTTACCTGTGTCAGAGCCACGGAGGAGGTGAGACTGAACCTAGCAATCTTTCAGCGTTTATTACGTCCAGTTATTATTCTCACCTGTAAAGATATAAAACACATACATAACGTTTGAGATATCAACGTTATCAGCTGATAAATTCATTAAATATCCTGCAAAGACAGGATTCAGGATTTGTCTGTTAACAAGATACTTCAGATATCACAGATTTGAGGTAAAAGCTAAAAACACCTCCACAATAAATATAAAAAGTTAAACAGAAGTTTTAAATATAAGAAGACAGATTTATGTTTGTGCCGAAAGCAATAACATGTAAGAAATCTTCAAACATGTTCAGAAGTTGTTTTTTTTAATACAAGTGAGACAAAAACGTAAAAAGTATCGGTGAATAAGGACATTATTAACATAATAATTATCATAATTAGGACTGTCAGTCCTATCGCATATCAGTAATTCCTGCGAAAGGCCCTGAAATACTGATCATTTCGGAAATAATTATAATACATAAATACTATAATTCAACATCAAATAATAATTTTTGAATTCTACGGCTTGAAGGCAGAAGCTCAACAGCCTGCTTGCGGGTTGTGCTGACTGCCCCCTACTGCATCAAGCTGCTCCAATGGCAGAAACATTCCTCATTACGGAATTTACATACAGGAGAAACCACAAGGTGCTTTTATCGTGTACCAAAAGTTGTTGTTCATAAGGGGGAAAATGCTAGAAATTGACTGAAAAAATGACTTGTAAACCTGCAGTCTGGAGGAGTCGGTGTGCAGTGAGCACTTCTTCAAAGCTAAGTTAATACAACTTATGTGGCTATGTTTATGTAACGTTAGCTGTTTCCGTACTTTGTAAAGTTAAAGTAATAGTTTTTTCTTTTCATTGTTTGAGTTTGTACCCCTGTAACTGAACAAACATACGTAACAATAGCAAAGCGAATTACAAAGTCTTTGCAGGCGAACGAAAATATATTTTGCGCATCATAAGAATCACGTGACTGCAAACGAGCTATTGCGTAAATTTTTTTCATATGTAGATTTAATCACACAAAAGTAACCCTTTGATCTCTGAAGGTGTTTTCTTTTTTAAAGATTTCCTGTTTCAGTGGCATCACCGAAATTAAACACTTATAACTCGACAACAACACAAAACAAACAAGGAGGGTCAGGTGTTTGGTATCACTGTAAATAAAACTTATGATACATTTTGAGACTCTCAGCCTAAAAACTTTTTTTTTTTGGATTATACATTATAAATATCTGGGTGTAAATAAGGTGGTGCAGAAAAACTGCTTTTATTTCGTTTGCAATCATGTCAGCTGCAACAGAGATACATTTTGTGTTGTTACGACAAACCAGTCAAAAGATAGCATTATAGCAAATATAATTTATCAGTGTTAAAATAAGAACTAATTACACATGCAAACACAACAATGACTAAAGGTTTGCTTAGCATGCAGACATGATTTTAGTCATGAGATTTCACAGAATGAGTTTTATTCTGTGTCATTTGAGTCATCATTGAGTCTGTGTCGTGTATTTGGCGCCATCTCCTGGTGGTCATATTTAACATTGTGCTTCATGTGGATTATCTAATGATCTATACATCTGATTATCTTGTGTGTGGACTCGTTTGAAAGATAATCACCTCCTCTATGATAAATATGAATCTTAATGATCTAATCTAAAGGTAAAAGGGTTGTATGGTGTATCCATTGTTTCAGGAGCGTTCATGATTCCCTTTCTGATTCTTCTGGTTCTGGAGGGAGTTCCTCTTCTGCATCTGGAGTTTGCCATCGGACAGAGACTGAGGAAGGGCAGTGTTGGCGTCTGGACTTCCATCTGTCCGTATCTCACTGGAGTTGGTCAGTCACACTGCAAACACAAGACAATTCAACTGATTAGTTAATTTACTGATTAGTTCTGGTTCCTCAGGTATCGCCTCCATGTTGGTGTCTTTCATGGTGGGCATGTACTACAACACCATCATGGCCTGGGTCATGTGGTACTTCTTCAACTCACTTCAGGATCCACTGCCATGGAGTCAGTGTCCCGTCAATGCCAACAGGACAGGTACCTGAAGTTTAAACTTGACATGAAATCCAAATGGACATTTACTTTGTGGGATTGCACATTTAAGTGTCACTATTAGATCAGGTGGTCTACTATTGCAAAACTATTGCGAGGGAATGCAAAGCTATTGAGAGGGAATGCTAAACTATTGAGAGGGAACACAAAGCTATTGAGAGGGAACGCTAAACTATTGAGAGGGAACGCTAAACTATTGAGAGGGAACGCAGAACTATTGAGAGGGAACGCAGAACTATTGAGAGGGAACGCAAAACTATTGAGAGGGAACGCAAAACTATTGTGACGGAACGCAAAACTACTGGGAGTGAACGCAAAACTATTGCGAGGGAACGCAAAGCTATTGGGAGGGAACTCAAAACTATTGAGCGGGAACGCAAAGCTATTGGGAGGAACTCAAAACTATTGAGAGGAACATAAAGCTATTGGGAGGAGCATAAAACTATTGGGAGGAACACAAAACTATTGAGAGTGAACGCAAAACTATTGAGAAGGCATACAAAACTATTGGGAGTGAATGCAAAACTATTACGAATGAACGCAAAACTATTGGGAGTGAACGCAAAACTATTATGAGGAACACAAAACTACTGTGAGAGCATAAAACTACTGTGAGGAACGAAAACTACTGTGAGGAACGCAAAACTATTGTGAGGGAACGCAAAACTATTGTGAGGGAACACAAAACTACTGTGAGGGAACGCAAAACTACTGTGAGGGAACCAAAACTACTGTGAGGGAACGCAAAACTACTGTGAGGAACATAAAACTATTAGTGAGGAACACAAAACTACTGTGAGGAAGCATAAAACTACTGTGAGGGAACGCAAAACTATTGTGAGGGAACGCAAAACTATTGTGAGGGAACGCAAAACTACTGTGAGGGAACGCAAAACTATTGTGAGGGAACCAAAATCTTATTGTGAGGGAACCAAAATCTTATTGTGAGGGAACGCAAAACTATTGTGAGGGAACGCAAAACTATTGAGAGGGAACCAAAATCTTATTGTGAGGGAACGCAAAACTATTGTGAGGGAACGCAAAACTATTGGGAGGGAACGCAAAACTATTGGGAGGGAACGCAAAACTATTGAGAGGGAACCAAAATCTTATTGTGAGGGAACACAAAACTATTGTGAGGGAACCAAAATCTTATTGTGAGGGAACGCAAAACTATTGTGAGGGAACGCAAAACTATTGAGAGTGAACGCAAAACTATTGGGAGGGAACGCAAAACTATTGGGAGGGAACGCAAAACTATTGAGAGTGAACGCAAAACTATTGGGAGGGAACGCAAAACTATTGAGAGGGAACGCAAAACTTTTGAGAGGGAACGCAAAACTATTGAGAGTGAACGCAAAACTATTGAGAGGGAACGCAAAACTATTGGGAGGGAACGCAAAACTATTGAGAGTGAACGCAAAACTATTGGGAGGGAACGCAAAACTATTGAGAGTGAACGCAAAACTATTGGGAGGGAACGCAAAACTATTGAGAGGGAACGCAAAACTTTTGAGAGGGAACGCAAAACTATTGAGAGTGAACGCAAAACTATTGAGAGGGAACGCAAAACTATTGAGAGGGAACGTAAAACTTTTGAGAGGGAACGCAAAACTTTTGAGAGTGAACGCAAAACTATTGAGAGTGAACGCAAAACTATTGAGAGGGAACGCAAAACTATTGAGAGGGAACGCAAAACTTTTGAGAGGGAACGCAAAACTATTGAGAGGGAACGCAAAACTATTGAGAGTGAACGCAAAACTATTGAGAGGGAACGCAAAACTATTGAGAGGGAACGCAAAACTATTGAGAGGGAACGCAAAACTATTGGGAGGGAACGCAAAACTATTGAGAGGGAACGCAAAACTATTGGGAGGAACGCAAAACTATTGCGAGGGAACGCAAAGCTATTGGGAGGGAACGCAAAACTATTGAGAGGGAACGCAAAGCTATTGGGAGGGAACGCAAAACTATTGGGAGGGAACCCAAAACTATTGAGAGTGAACGCAAAACTATTGCGAAGGAACGCAAAACTATTGGGAGTGAATGCAAAACTATTGCGAGTGAACGCAAAACTATTGGGAGTGAACGCAAAACTATTGCGAGGGAACACAAAACTACTGTGAGGGAACGCAAAACTACTGTGAGGGAACGCAAAACTACTGTGAGGGAACGCAAAACTATTGTGAGGGAACGCAAAACTATTGTGAGGGAACGCAAAACTACTGTGAGGGAACGCAAAACTACTGTGAGGGAACGCAAAACTACTGTGAGGGAACGCAAAACTACTGTGAGGGAACGCAAAACTATTGCGAGGGAACACAAAACTACTGTGAGGGAACGCAAAACTACTGTGAGGGAACGCAAAACTATTGTGAGGGAACGCAAAACTATTGTGAGGGAACGCAAAACTACTGTGAGGGAACGCAAAACTATTGTGAGGGAACCAAAATCTTATTGTGAGGGAACCAAAATCTTATTGTGAGGGAACGCAAAACTATTGTGAGGGAACGCAAAACTATTGAGAGGGAACCAAAATCTTATTGTGAGGGAACGCAAAACTATTGTGAGGGAACGCAAAACTATTGAGAGGGAACGCAAAACTATTGGGAGGGAACGCAAAACTATTGAGAGGGAACCAAAATCTTATTGTGAGGGAACGCAAAACTATTGTGAGGGAACCAAAATCTTATTGTGAGGGAACGCAAAACTATTGTGAGGGAACGCAAAACTATTGAGAGTGAACGCAAAACTATTGGGAGGAACGCAAAACTATTGGGAGGAACGTAAAACTATTGAGAGTGAACGCAAAACTATTGGGAGGGAACGCAAAACTATTGAGAGGGAACGCAAAACTATTGAGAGGGAACGCAAAACTATTGAGAGGAACGTAAAACTATTGAGAGGGAACGCAAAAACTATTGAGAGTGAACGCAAAACTATTGGGAGGAACGCAAAACTATTGAGAGTGAACGCAAAACTATTGGGAGGGAACGCAAAACTATTGGGAGGGAACGCAAAACTATTGAGAGTGAACGCAAAACTATTGAGAGGGAACGCAAAACTATTGAGAGGAACGCAAAACTATTGAGAGGGAACGCAAAACTATTGAGAGGGAACGTAAAACTATTGAGAGGGAACGCAAAACTATTGAGAGTGAACGCAAAACTATTGAGAGTGAACGCAAAACTATTGAGAGTGAACGCAAAACTATTGAGAGGGAACGCAAAACTATTGAGAGGGAACGCAAAACTATTGAGAGGGAACGCAAAACTATTGAGAGGGAACGCAAAACTATTGAGAGTGAACGCAAAACTATTGAGAGGGAACGCAAAACTTTTGAGAGGGAACGCAAAACTATTGAGAGTGAACGCAAAACTATTGAGAGTGAACGCAAAACTATTGAGAGTGAACGCAAAACTATTGTGAGGGAACGCAAAACTATTGAGAGGGAACCAAAATCTTATTGTGAGGGAACCAAAATCTTATTGTGAGGGAACCCAAAACTATTGGGAGGGAACCCAAAACTATTGAGAGGGAACGCAAAACTATTGAGAGGGAACGCAAAACTATTGAGAGTGAACGCAAAACTATTGAGAGGGAACGCAAAACTATTGAGAGGGAACCCAAAACTATTGAGAGGGAACGCAAAACTATTGAGAGGGAACGCAAAACTATTGAGAGGGAACGCAAAACTATTGAGAGGAGCATAAAACTATTGAGAGTGAGCATAAAACTATTGAGAGGGAGCATAAAACTATTGAGAGGAACATAAAACTATTGAGAGGGAACGCAAAACTATTGAGAGGGAACGCAAAACTTTTGAGAGTGAACGCAAAACTTTTGAGAGTGAACGCAAAACTATTGAGAGTGAACGCAAAACTGTTGTGAGGGAACGCAAAACTATTGTGAGGGAACCAAAATCATATTGTGAGGGAATGCAAAACTATTGTGAGGGAACGCAAAACTATTGAGAGGGAACGCAAAGCTATTGAGAGGGAACGCAAATCTTATTGTGAGGGAACGCAAAACTATTACGAGAGAACAGAAAACTATCGAAAGGGAACGCTAAACTATTGCAAGGGAATAAACGTATTGCTAAGGCACGCAAAAGCAGAAAAAAGGGGCTCCATAGTTTATTGTAGCAAAACCATGGTTAATCTTCTTCAGGGATGGATAAAGGTATTCCGAAAAATTCAAAGGAAAGCAAACTATTGTGATGGAAGGCAAAACTATTTCAGAAAATAAATTCCTTTCCTATCCTCTAGGGGGATCCATACAATGCCCAGTTTACACCATCTAATAAGTTTCCAAATGATGAAGTCAAGTCCCACCCAAACAACAATTCCCATTGAATATTCTGTTTAACTCGGAATTACTGTATGTTTATATAAACGTTAATAAACATAACGGAAGTAAATCCAGTTTGCGAATGCTGTTTCATGGTGACTTCAATGTTTGAGGTCGTATTATCATATGTTGAGTGTCTCCACCTCTAGGCCTGGTGTCAGAATGTGCTCGCAGCTCTCCGGTGGATTATTTCTGGTACAGAGAGACTTTGAACAGCTCGGCTGCGATCGAGGACTCTGGTGGACTGCAGTGGTGGCTGGTGATGTGTTTGATTTGTGCTTGGACCGTGCTGTATGTCTGCTGTATTAGAGGCATCGAAACAACGGGAAAGGTGACAAACTAGCCCATCACATATTCAACATTGTAATAAGTCAACGTCGGAATATCATGTAAGTCTAACAATGTCTCATAATCTTTCTAGGCTGTGTACATCACATCTACATTACCCTATGTGGTTCTCAGCATCTTCCTGATAAGAGCTTTGACTCTTAAAGGTTCTCTGAACGGAATAAAGTTTCTCTTCACTCCAGATGTACGTTTACCGGCTAAAACTTTGTGGATGTGTTCCTTTACTATACACATGGAGCTCAGATGTATCTTCTTACCTGTATTAAGGTGAATGAGCTAATAAAACCAACAACCTGGCTGGATGCCGGCGCTCAGGTGCTGTTCTCCTTTTCTCTGGCTTTCGGTGGTCTCATCTCCTTCTCCAGTTACAACTCAGTCCAGTAAGTTTAACAGATTAATCACCATATATTGCAGCTGACCTCTGGTCGGTTGGAAAGACTGATTACATTTAACTTATTTTAACCCAAAAACAAAACGTTATTTTCCATCAGCAATAACTGTGAGAAGGATGCCGTCACCATCTCTGTTATAAACGGTCTCACATCGGTCTACTCCGCAACAGTGATTTATTCCATCATCGGCTTCAGGGCCACGGAGAAATATGATGACTGTCTTGAAAGGTATGTTCCTTATGCACATATTATGGTTACTATAGCTCAACTGGTAAAGCATGGCGCCCGCAATGCCAATATCATGTCACAAACTGATCAAATATATACTTTGTATTGTATTCATGAATGTAAAAATATCATGAAACCTGTCAAGAATATGTCTGGGTCATATACCACTCCAGAATATATATATATATTAGGGCTGTAAATCGATTAAAAAATGTTATCGAATTAATTACATGGTGTCCCGATTATTGAATCATATATACAAATATTTGCTGAGAAAGCCCCTCATATAACAATAATTCAATATATAATGATGAAATAATGATATATAGTTATCTTTAAATATTTAAAAATTATATATATATATAAAATAATAAAATATTCAGATAATTAAAGTGCATTACATTCTTGTGGCAGAAGAGTTCATCATTGATGGGACAAAAAGCGGCTTTATAATACAATGTATTGATTATTACCATATTATTGAATTGTGTATGTTGAATTCATACAAGTGAATTTATCAATCAGAGATTTATTATGAGGGCTTGTTTAAGGACCGTCAATGTACACCTGCATCAGACATGCTTGTGTCGTCTCAGGTGTGTTGCATCATAAACATACAATGTTTAGTTCAAATATAGTTTAATACTCAATCTTTAAACACATCTTGAGATCTCTTAGTTTGGATTTGCGCTCCTTCAAGTGTTTTGAACACAAGAATGTAACTCATGTTTGTGTTGTTCTGCTGAAGTGTTTCTTCACTGTATAAACTGTGTGTTGCTCACACAGCTGAAGTGTCACTTACTGCCCCCTGGAGTAAACAGGTGGTACTACAAGCATTACTCAGGAATCTTCCTTATTATGATTAATTGCCTACATTTTTTGTACACGTTATTTTTATAAAATTAATCACACTGAATTAACGCATTAAATCGACAGCCCTTATATATATATATATATATATATTTTTTTTATGTTTTAGTTAAAAATTTACTTAATTGTCATAAAGTCACAATGCAAAATATTTATGCATATTTATCTCAATAAAAATACTAATTCTTATTTTTTGTTGATTTTGGGGAGAAAAATGACCTGGACATGTTTTTGTGAGATTCATCCCACTTTAATATATATTTACATAAAATATTTTTTATGTAAATATATATTAACATAAAAAATAAAAATGTATACATAAAATTATCGTAATTATTATTATCATTTATTTACTCACCCTCATTTTGTTACAAACCGGTATGAATACTTTTGGCCACACTTTATTTGACAGTGTTAATAACACATGTATTTGCATAAGTAATTACTGTTCATTACTAATCAACTACATGTATTTGCATAAGTAATTACTGTTCATTACTAATCAACTACATGTATTTGCATAAGTAATTACTGTTCATTACTAATCAACTACATGTATTTGCATAAGTAATTACTGTTCATTACTAATCAACTACATGTATTTGCATAAGTAATTACTGTTCATTACTAATCAACTACATGTATTTGCATAAGTAATTACTGTTCATTACTAATCAACTACATGTATTTGCATAAGTAATTACTGTTCATTACTAATCAACTACATGTATTTGCATAAGTAATTACTGTTCATTACTAATCAACTACATGTATTTGCATAAGTAATTACTGTTCATTACTAATCAACTACATGTATTTGCATAAGTAATTACTGTTCATTACTAATCAACTACATGTATTTGCATAAGTAATTACTGTTCATTACTAATCAACTACATGTATTTGCATAAGTAATTACTGTTCATTACTAATCAACTACACGTATTTGCATAAGTAATTACTGTTCATTACTAATCAACTACATGTATTTGCATAAGTAATTACTGTTCATTACTAATCAACTACACGTATTTGTATAAGTAATTACTGTTCATTACTAATCAACTACACTTACATATTGTTATTCAGGAACTTACATATAGTAATTAATAATAGCATCAAGCAATACATCTGTGTAACACAAACTCTGTAAAATAAAGTGTTGCACAATTCTGTCATGCAGAACAAAAAGGAAAGATTAATGATTATTCCGGTCCATCTTTGCAATAGAACGGCAGTTGATAGCGCCTTCCTTTAAAGCTTAAACAAGGACCTAAAAGTATCATAAAAGTAGTCTGTGTGATTTGTGCATCAAATTTCAAGTCTTCGTCAGGCACAAAGTAGGTTTTGGTAAAAAAAAAAAAACACGAAATTGAAGTCTGTTGCACGTTTATGAGCACTTTGAGAGAAGCACGTTCACAGTAACATGCGTGCTCATGGAGAACTTGTGTTGTTTTAGCGCTAATGCCATGAGGGTGAGCAGACTGACAGAATTTCCATTTTTGGGTGAACTATTCCTTAAGAATGTGCTGTTTTTAGCTAATACACCCTTTTAAAGGCCCGAGTATGCTTCGTTTTTCTGCGTTCCGGATCGCATCATGCCTGGTCGACTGGGTTGCCTTTCAAAGTATAATCTTTTGACCGCAAGCGAAGACGAATGTGTTCTACGCATGAACACTACGAATGCTGATGCTAATAGACAATAACTCTCTGCGTGTCGGAAAAATCTGGGTCGTACGCGACAGTCCGCGCCGATGGCGTAATTTGCGTCACGCATACAGTGCTCGGAGCGATCAGCAACACGGCCAATCGAAGTATACTTTGGCCTTTATAGAAATATCCTGACATTGGTGAATGCGTTTGATCTACCTGAGGGAAACATCACAGAGAGCAACTATAGCAAAGTTCTTCAGAATTTAAACAGCACGGCGCCAGAAGTCATTTGGGAACTCAACCTGAAGACCTGTGACATGCAGACGTTCCTCAGCGAGGTACTAACACAATAGAAATTTCAATTTCAGTCTTCAGAATCTCAGGTATGGTTTTGTCCGCTTTGTTTTTGGGCACAATGAGTTTCTTGTGAGGTTGAAAAGAGCCCACAAGCAAGTATTCCTGTTTGTTCCATTTACAGGGAGTTGAGGGAACAGGTCTGGCCTTCATCGTCTTCACTGAGGCCATCACCAAGATGCCCGTCTCTCCTCTCTGGGCGGTCCTCTTCTTCATCATGCTCTTCTGCCTCGGACTGTCCACCATGTTCGGCAACATAGAGGGTGTGGTGGTGCCGCTCCAAGACTTGAACATCCTCCCTAAACAATGGCCTAAAGAAGTGCTCACTGGTAAACAGATCAACCACAACGATGACTTCTGGAGTCTGAAGGAGTCTGAAGGAGTTCTTGAGCTTTCTCCATCCATGTGTTTCAGGTCTTGCATGTCTGGTTTCCTTCTTGATGGCACTCATATTCGTCCAGTCCTCTGGTAACTACTGGTTGGTTCTATTTGATGGGTTTGCTGGATCCATTCCTTTGCTGGTAATCGCCCTCTGCGAGATTATTGCTGTTGTTTACATCTACGGTATTGACAGGTAGGAGTCAAACTACCCTTTAAAATGCACTGAAGTCTCATTTATCTACTAGCAAATATCTTAAAGCACTGAAAAGAAGGATGACACTTCTTTTTGAAAGCCATTCTCCTTTTTATCTTCTAGGTTTAACAAAGACATTGAGTTCATGGTGGGTCACAAACCCAACATCTTCTGGCAGGTTTCATGGCGGTTTCTCAGTCCTGTCATCATCCTTGTCATTCTGATCTTCTTCTTTGTCACAACGGTTAGGAAACAGCTGACCTACAGTGTCTGGGACCCTCAATCGGTACACCTCAACCCCTTTCAAATACATTTCCTCAGTCAGCAGCAGAAGGCTTCGTCGTTATGTCTCACACACTCTTTTGACCGCAAATCTGTACAGATGCATTCAAAGCATCCGCACTTCGAGTGCTTTGTCACACTTCTATGTACTCCAACTGGCCTGCAAATGTTTGCAAAATGACATTACGTGGGTCATTACACACATCACGGTAGTTTCGAGGTGAAATATCCACTGTGGGGTGCTAAAAGCGAGTTAAATATTCTCCAAAACAGATGAGGTTTTTAAGGTTAATGCTCTATCATCTTTTAAATCAACAAAACCGACCGACCTCCCTACCCTAAACCTTAAACCTAACCGATAGTATCAGAAAAAGCAAACGTGAGGTGAAAAACGTGCATCATTTTGTGACGCTTCTATGACACTTTTGACTCACATTTCAGCCCAGTTGCGGATATTTACATCACAAGTGCAACACACCATCAGTCGAGCTACCACAGAATTTGATCACACCAGAACAAGCTTGCAAATGTAGTTGATTATGTAATGCTAACTTTAAAACAAGTCATGCGCCGATCAGAGAAGGATTGGCCATCAGGAGAACAGAGCTAGCCGGTGGGTCGGCTGTGCAGCGATAAGCTAAACTGAGCCGCCGCGCTATGCAGGACAAACCACAAAATGGCGGCGCGATATGCATAAAAGGACAGCGAACAACCCCCCCCCCCCACCCCCCGCTCAACAACTGGGCCAGTTGCTATGTAAAATCCCAGCCCAATTTCTCTTCCCAGTCCAGCCCTGTTCATAACCTGTATGAAATGTTGGATTTAGACCATGCATGAAGCCTGACAAGATCAGCCATTGTTCCCAGTGCAAAGTAACAACTAACCTTCCATTTCTATCTGACTGCAGATCAAATTTCCCACACTTACAGAGGTGCCGTATCCAGACTGGATAAACGGCATCATCTTCATACTAGCTGGGGTGCCATGTCTGGCCATTCCTGGGGTTGCCATCTTTAAGTATATTTGGAAATGCTGTCGTTCGGGAGAAAAGGAAAACAAAGAAGAGACTTTCTGAAAAAAGTGCAAATAAGTGTGAACAGATCAAAGTAGTAACAAAACTTTATTCCATGTGGAACTCTAAGTGTGAAGTTTATGGTGAAACACAGTGTATTAAGTAAGGGATGATGTAAGCCAGTTATTATTGCAATATAATCTCTAGGCCAAGTGTAGGACTCTTGTATCACCCTGAATGGGTTTATTTTGTGATAGCAATCAGCTGGCTGTACATTATTGAGCTTATTACACAGCTACAAATCCAATGTACAAATAAATGGACATAAGCATTGATTTGTGTTGAAATTGTGTAATTACAGTATGTGAGAAAGCAATTGCTGAACAGCTGAATTGTTCCTCAAATTGCATTGGGAGTTCTGCTGGTGTTTATTTAGCAAATAATGAGTCTGACTTGCTCATTATCCAGCTTATTACAAGACCACATGTGAAATAAATCAATCAATGGACATGAAACATAACTTTGAATTTTGCACAGTGATCCGAGAAATAGGAAAGGTGACTCGCAATGGATGACCGGCCGGCTTAACGAGCGGTGTGGTTGTCAGATACAGTGCATTAACAGAAGCACACCAGTATTGTTTGTATACATTCTGTATTTTATACATCCATATACTGTTATTTCTGCAGTACACACTGGTTTATGATGTCCAAGACTAAGGAACATGTCTTTATTAAGCACGTTATGGCTCTTATTTGTATCAGTGCTAAATTCATTATTATTAGATTCATGTTATGTTGTGCTCCGTGGACCGAGAGGGAGGGGCTCTTTATGGTGGATAATAGGGGGACACCACCAGGAATCTACATTTAATGATTTACTACACACATTAGACTGCTGGTCCAAATATATAGTTTCCTTAACCAGATCTAGAGGAGCCCCCATTGTTGATCTGGAAAAGATGAAGACGGAGACTTGCTCCAGTAGGTGGGATGATTCTGATGGAGTTAATCAGTCCAACTGAAGGTGCCATGACACTGGGACATCACGTGAGACCTTATTCACAGCAGTGCCATCTTTGATGTTTGACCTGAATGAAAACCAGGCTTTGAGGCATATTTAAAGTCTCTTCCATCCAGGGCCGTAGCAAGATTATCTGGCCGCCCTGACTATATATATTGCTCTGGCCCCTTTTCCTATTAAAAAACACACTTTAGAATTTTTTGTGGGGGCCCCTGTACCATTGGGCCCCTAGAATTGTTACCAATTTTCACCCCACTAGCTACGGCCCTGCTTCCATCTAGCTACTAGTTCACATTTGATTTCCCACATTTTTTCTGAGGTTTTTAGTCTACTGCATATTTTTTGGAAATATATATATATATATATATATATATATATATATATATATATATATATATATATATATATTTCAATGTTGATCAGCGAAAGGATCCAAAACATTTTAACAATACACATTGAAGAGACTGTGCATCTATCCCTCACACCGTCGTTGTCATTCACGTCAAAAATCAAAGATGGCGCTACTATAAATATGAATATCCTCAAGAAATTCAGTTGAGGAGCTGCGCATGCGCATTTTGTGTCTCGTTTGGAAGGCTGCGTGCTAGGTAGGATGCGTCCTTTGAAGGCTGAAGTATACCGACCGTCCTCCTTTAAACAAGCCTCGTTTAAACGAGACGGCCTTCGGAGGACAAACAGTAACGGAACATAACATGGTTGCTATGGAAGCACGCCACTCTTTGACAAGCGCGAGCACTTTGTTAGGGAACAAAGTCCCTCTGGAAGGGAATGCATGAGGTACATTTTAGGAGAGTTATAATGATGTAAAGAGAAAAGAAAATAGATTGTACAGGTGTACTTTTAGTCTAATAATTTATTTTAATTACTCCGCACCCATCTACTGAGGTATTCAACTTGGGAATTAACGTTGCGTTTGAACATCATATCTACGGGCTAGTAGTTTTACAAACTAAACACTTTCACCACCCCAGAAAAGCCTCTTTCTTTATGTTGTACTGACTGTTATTGCAGATGTGTTATCAGGGGAATTTCACGTCATCTGCTCACAGTCACCAGCAGGTCATGTTAAAGGTGGGGTATGTGATTTTCTTTTTTGACCATTTTTTTCAAAATAACTTGAAATCCTATTCCTAACCCACTTACTGGCTGTAAATTAGAAGCACTGAAATGAAAATTAAGCAATTTAATCATCTGTGGAACGGGCAGGACTCGAAAAACTCTAGCCAATCATTTTCAAGACCATCTAGAATCATTGGACAGAAAATGTGTCAATCAAACGGTCGTATCATGCCCCCTCCCCCACCACCCTGGCGCTGCGTGTCCTGCTCAGTGCGCATACTCAAAGCTCGTGACCCAGTAACAGGAAGCGATTGTATTTATGTATGGAGAATAGAGCTTTTATAGTGCTAGTGGGGTTGTTCCACATTTCTATGAATCCTGTTTTGAATAGAAGACCGCTGTACAGACGCCAGGGCTGGCGATGTTCTTTTTTTTACAGTTATGAGAAAATCAGCTCTACACCTTTCAAGAGTGGTATGCGACCCTCCTCCTGCTGTGTCAACAATTTGCTCTGAAAAATTGTCTGACAGGTGAATGCACTGTTTGATTAGTGAGTCTAGAACACTGCGCGATCTGAGTTTTCGCCGTGCATGATTGCGCGTCCATGTTTTTCGAATGGGTGGAGTCAGGGCCAGCGTTGGAGGAGAGAAGGTAGGACCTTAGAGTTGTGTATTTTCAAAATCTGCCGGCCGTTTTGCAAATCACATACCCCACCTTTAACAAACTCTGCTGATAGTGAGAAACAGCTGTAATGAATAAACAAGACCCGCACTGTTCAACAAGTCACACTTGCGCTATTTAATATTCATGATGATGGTTACAATAAATATAGAAATATCTTAAGTGTAAATTAATTTTTGTACATAACAATAAAATACAATAAAAGAAGACACTGGAGCAGAAGATCTAAAAACGTCATTCCAGTAGATCAGTGGTTTTCAAACTGAAGCAGAGACTGTTTAGCAGAGATGGGCCACTTCTATTTAAATGAATGGGAGAAATTGGAACGCCCACCAGGAAGCTCTTGCGCCCAATGGTCAATGGATGTAGGAAGGCAAGGCAAGTTTATTTATATAGCACATTTCATACACAATGGTAATTCGAAGTGCTTTACTTATAAATTATTTAAAAAATACAAGATTTAATTACATTTAAAACCAATTAAGAACAAGAAATGAGATTAAAATGTAATAAAATGAATTTAAAAATTAAGTAAAAAATATAAAAAATGAATAAAGAAAAAAGAATACAGAAATAAACTGATGCGGTGCAATCAGTAAGTCCAGCAGTGATGGGTCAGTACATGCACAGTTAACCAGATGTGTTTCAGTCTGGATTTGAATGTGGCTACTGTTGGGGCACATCTGACCTCTTTTGAAGCTGGTGCCAGCTGCGGGTGGCATAATAGCTAAACGCTGTCACACCTTGTTTTGAGTAAACCCTCTGTATGTCTAACTGACTTGATCCTAATGATCTGAGAGGTCTGTTAGGTTTATATTCAACAAGATTCAACCTTTATTGTGTTTGTGTAGAGAACAGGTAATGAAATGCAGTTGTTTTCACATATCCCAACTAAGCTGGGGTCAGAGCGCCGGGTCAGCCATGAAACAGCACCCCTGGAGCAGATAGGGTGGTATCTTGGTAGTGCTGGGGCTTGAAGTCCTAGGCTATTAGGTGATTTATAAACGAGTAATAGTACTTTAATATAAATCACAAATGTAACTAGAAGCCAGTGTAAAGGCCTGAGGACTGGAGTTATATGCTCTGATTTTTTGGTTCGGTGAGAATCCTGGCAGAATCAATCTGTATGAGCTGAATGGGGTGTCTAATGGTCATTTTGGGAAGGCCGGTGAGGAGTCCATTTCAGTTGTCTACCCTACTGGTGATGAAGATTCTTTAAGTCTTGACTGGTACAAAACATCTAATTCTGGCTATATTTTTGAGATGATAGTGGGCTGATTTAGTGATTGCTTTGATGTGACTACTGAAACTAAGGTCTGACTCCAAAATGACACCAAGATTCCTGACTTGATGTTTTGTCTTTAGACCCTTCAAGGTATACGTTTCACCTTTGGAATTTCACTTTTGATGCCAAATACAAGGACCGCTGTCTTGTTGTTGTTTAACTGAAGTAAGTTTTGGCACATCCGGCTGTTAACTTCATCAATGCACTGGCACAGAGAGTGAATAGGGCTGTAGTCATGTGGCGATAGGACTAGATCTGGGCGTCGTCTGCATAGTTACGGTACACAGTTTCGTTCTTTTTCATAATTTGGCCTAGTGGGAGCTTATAGAGTTTGAACAGGAGCGGTGCAAGAATTGAGCCTCGTGTGACTCCACATGGACTGAGGACGATCCCAGAGAGCCCTTCCCAGTTTTCCAATCGGTCTTGGAGAATGTTGTGGTCAACAGCAGCACTGAGATCTAATAACACCAGCACTGCATCAGTATATAGCTGAATATCATTAAGGATCTTTATGAGTGCCATCTCTGTGCCATGTTGCGGTTGGAAACCAGACTGTAAATTGTCCAAGTAGCTATTTGAGATTAAGAATTTGTTGAGCTGATTGAAAACTAACTTTTCAGTGATTTTGCCTTTGAAAGGAAGATGTGAAATGGGTCTGTAGTTGTCCAATATCTAGATTACTCTTTTTAAGAAGGGGCTTGACAACTGCAGTTTTCAGGGACTTTGTAAACATGCCTGAAAGGAGTGACATATTTACTATTTCTTCCAAGGTTTTGCCATCAATTTCCTCAAAATCATACATAGTGACTCATTTCTGAAGTTTTGTGGTGGGTGCTGTCTGACCTCAGTGCAACACGAGGACGAAATGATCACCATTCGAATAGAATTGATCTTCTTCATGAAAACTGCATTTCATTACTGTAAATAATTATATATTTAAGCTGCGTCTTACCGCTCCCTCGCATTAACCCGATGAGGCGCTGACGTAGACGGGCCCAGCCAGCAAATCGCCAATAACACATCGTAAATACACTTTATTATAGGACCCATCCACACAAATTCCCATCAAGTGCATGCAATGCCTAAAGTTTTATTTTGAGGTAATTTGATCTGTTAATTAATAGTAATAATATATATATAATTTGTATTATTATTATAAAATAAATGTGATCATTTCAGGGATTCTTATTAGCAATATGGCTGAGCCAAGTTGAATTAGCCACTCCAAAGATACTAAATGAGCTTTATTGGGACGATATCATGAAGAAACGGTTGTTAAAAACAACAGCCGCAAAATAATCCCCTCAATTGACAACTGTTTTAAATAACATCATCATCACAACACGCCTCAATCATTCACTACAACTACAATACTATGAGAATGTGCCAAATGATTGACAGGTTGAAAGTGTCCCCGGACACATATTAAAGCGTCTAGAGCGGTCACAGAGACCGTTGAGATATCTCACAACACGTATATCATTCAAACCTTTCCATGAAACGATCACTTATAGAAGCTTTAAGTGGGGCAAATAGATTTGTTATGAAACATGTTCAGTGTGTGGTCACATTGACTGATTGAACCATATGGAGATTCATTTGTTTATAGAATTAAAGTGTGACTGAAATGAACAGAAAATGTTTAAACCTTATTTTACACACAGTGTACCTTCATTACAAGCAACAACCACATGTGTGCTACACTCAGTGTTTGTGTCATGGCCAGTTTATCTTTTAGTCCATTGTGGATTATTCTTCCAAGAATTCTCAGATTTGATATCTACACTATGATTAACCTCTGTCTGATAATTGATCTGTTGGTCTTTAAACACATTGTGTGAGGATATAATGACAAATCAAACTTTAGTAATCATAAAACATTTCTTTGTGCACTGGCGTGTTGCAGAATATCTCGCAGAATTATTGACTAAATTTGCATTTCGTACAACTTACCCTAGTTGTCACATTTCCTGGTTTAATCTTCCATTTTGATGCATTTGTTTACATTTCTTTAAGCTCATTTCACAGCATTCAACATGCCTAATCGTTTCTGTGTGCGTCCCCTTTTTTTACAAGAAAGGACTTTGTTTTAGCAATGTAAAATTAGTGTAATCATCAAAATAAATCCATGATTATGAGATATTAAAGCAGCAAACACACATGACCAGTTAAATCATGGATTTAAATCCCATTCCCGGTAGAGTATGAGCATCAGGGGTTATACATTAAACGCTCTGTCTGTGCAATCGCATGTTAAACAAATGCATGATTTACACCCCCCTCTCATAGTTAGTTCTGCAGTATATAACCCACCCATGACCGAGAGCGCAGAATAAACCTCTGGGACCTTCACTTTGCACAACTGCATCCACACGTTTGATCTGGAGTGTTCTGAAGTTCAGGATGGACACTTCCAGCTCTGTCATCAGTGAGATGTCTGAAACTCAAGAGAGGCCCAAATGGGACAATAAGGTCCAGTATATGCTGACATGTATTGGATTTGCAGTGGGATTAGGGAACGTGTGGAGATTCCCGTACCTGTGCCAGATTTACGGAGGAGGTGTGACACTTGCAAAGAGCTTCAATGATGTTAATTAACTGTGACTCTATTTCTTAATTAATTAACAAAGTTGATCTTTACTGGTAGAATAATACTAAAGACAAGTATGATATGTAAATCCAAACATAGTGATTGACAAGTTACAGATTTGAGAGGTGTAATCATGTTCATGTTGGTGGATGTTTCAGATCATTTATTTTCTTTTTTTCAGAAATAAAACTCAGCTATTATTTTCAATATTCTGTCACACATGTCCTCTCGAAAGATACTAATTAAATTGAACTATTTAGCTTCAAAAATGTTTCTAAAGTATAAAATTGGTTTTAAGAGGTTAAAAAGTGGTGGAAAGTAGTTTGTTTTCATTCTGTCATATAGTACAATAAGATATCAATAACTTGATAATCAACAACCAAAACAATGAGCTCAAAAATACATATATTTTTAATTAAATCAAATGTAAGTTTATCACACAAAGATCAGTTAACACACAAAATAAATCACAAAAACTGTTTTTATATCACTCAGATAACATTTATAGCTGTTTTTAATATAAAAATTATAATACACAGTTCCAATTAATCAGGAATGCAAACTCATGAGAGGACAAAAATGTGAGAAAGTCAAAACAGTCACAAAACAGAGAACAGAACTTATTAAACATGTCTGAAGAGTTTGTAGTCTGAGAATTGATGCATTTCTATGCCCAGCCTTATTATTTAGGGTTTTTGGACCAGTGGCACTTCACAGCGGATGGAGTTACACACGCAATGCCAAAAATAGAAATCAAGCGATCGATAGCAATTACCGTCGCTCGTCACGGCTGGTTAGGACAAAAACTCTGATTATCATTGAGAATATATCTTTTATCACAAGTCGTTTGCCGTCAGGTTAGGAGACGGTGTGACTGTGGCGTCCTGTAGCTCCTCTATGTTTCTGTTTGATTTCCTAGTACTCTGTTCAAAACAATAAGGCTGGGCATAGAAATGCATCAATTCTTCAACTACAAACTCTTCAGACATGTTTAGTAAGTTCTGTTCTCTG
Source organism: Xyrauchen texanus (assembly GCF_025860055.1). NCBI lineage: Eukaryota > Metazoa > Chordata > Actinopteri > Cypriniformes > Catostomidae > Xyrauchen > Xyrauchen texanus. The sequence continues at coordinate 1,637,732 of NC_068301.1, read as the reverse complement.
TTTTGTGTGCAGTTGTGTTCTGTTGTCACTATCGCGGTTTTTAGATAAACAAAATGAGTGTTCGCTTGAACACTAATTGTGCAATTGTGTCCTCTGATAGTACACGTACATCACCCAAACGTCTATTTGATGTGTGTTTACATCTAGAAGATGCATTTAAGTGGTTTGCTCATCTGCAATACATCCATTGGCCGTTTCCTCTCGGATGTTAATAAGACATTCAGCAGGTGTCTTAGAGACAATTATGATTCAGACCTCGTAATCATGTCGCAGGGGATGTCATGGTCAGTGGATTTACACGCTTGCCAGTGGCTGATTTCATGCTCATGATACTGATTTACATCGTCTTCAGTAAAAAGTTTAAGATTTGTTAAAGTTTGGAAAATCAAAATGTCCATCCTCAAATTTAGCTGATTTAACTTTCATTCTTTTGTGTGTCAGGTGCATTCTTGATCCCGTACCTGATCGCACTGGTGTTTGAAGGTTTGCCGTTACTGTATCTGGAGTTGGCGATTGGTCAAAGCTTGAGGAAGGGCAGCATTGGTGTCTGGCACTCGATCTCTCCTCTGCTGGGTGGAGTTGGTAAGTCCACACACTTCTAGAGAAGTTGTTGAAGTCATTGGTTGTTGACAATGGCTTCAGTTTACCACAGCAGTCAAAAGGTTTTCTGTTGAGAGAGAAAGTTGAGGGTATCAGTGATGGCCAGAGTACCTTCTGATTTGAATTTTCTTGCCATAAATATGATATTTAAATATTTTTGAAATCACACAGTAGATTTAATCTAACCTAGCCTTAATGTCATATAAGTTATCTAGCTTTTGCAAGGTTTGTGAGTTTCTAAGTGCAAATGTTTCATGTATTTTTAGACATACAGACATTCAAATGGAGAAATATTGAAATATTGATGTGTTATTAAATTATTAAATTAAGTCATATAAATATTGCTGTAAGTGGCAATTATTGGGGTCCAGGCACAAGTGAAAAGAACACGACCAATTGCGTTGATCACAGTTCCACTATAATGATCTTCTAAAGTTTTAGCACCATCTAGCATCGTAATTGGATGAAATTTGGCATATGTCCTCAGATTGTTCTGTTGTCCATGTGTACCAAGATTTATTATGTTGGGACATTACGCTCATAAGATACAGGCCAATCAGTCATTATAGACCAGAAATGAAATTGCCTCAAGGAATCAGAGGAATTATGAAATAATTTTCATTTTAGCCAATACGGTTCTGGAGTTATGAGCAAAAACACAAATGTAATTATTATAGCGCCACCTAGAGATGGGGTGTGTGCATATGCCTGAGTAGCGGTTGAGATTTTAAACCATCTGGCCAAGTTTGGGGTTCCTACGAATTACGGTTTCGAACACCTAGACAATGTTATGGCAGAAGAAGAACACGAAGAAAATCAGTACAAATACAATCGGACACTTTTGGTGCTTGGACACATACTAAAATAATACCAGTTGTATGAAATGTGTTGCGTGTTGGCAGGTGTGGCGTCTATGATCGTCTCATTTCTGGTGTGTTTGTTCTACAACACTATTCTGGCGTGGGTGCTGTGGTATTTCTTTCACTCATTTCAAGAACCTCTGCCATGGAGTCAATGTCCTGTAAAGGACAATCTCACAGGTATGCAGAGAAAGGACATTTCTATATGCACATTCATATCGGTTTTTGTTTAGAGTCTGCTGTGCTGTAATATCTGTACTGATATCTTACAGGTTATGTAGAGGAATGTGTTGCGAGCACTCCCGTGAATTATTTCTGGTACAGACAGACGCTGAACATCTCTACAGACATTGAGCAGAGCGGATCACTGCAATGGTGGCTGGTCTTGTGTTTGGCCTCGGCGTGGAGTATTGTTTACATCTGCTTCATTCGGGGTATCGAGACGATCGGCAAGGTGAGAACTGAACACACATGGCTGCTTAGTAAACCATCACAGATGCTGATGATTGTAATGTGATGTCTATATAGGCTGTGTATGTTACTGCAACATTTCCGTACTTGGTGTTGACGATCTTTCTGGTGAGAGCCCTCACTCTCCCCGGCGCCACAGACGGTCTCCGGTACCTCTTCACACCAGACGTGAGTAACACAAATGTCCTGTAAATGAATGTGCATGATTGAGTATGTAGAGGAGGCTGAAGGTTTGATTGTAAGCATCTGTCTATAGTGGACAATACTGATGGACCCTCAGGTGTGGTTAGATGCAGCCACACAGATCTTCTTCTCTTTGTCTCTGGCATTTGGAGGACTCATTGCCTTCTCCAGTTACAATCCTAAAAAGTATGAGCACACATTTGTATTTCTTAACTATATACAGGCTTCACATAATGTGTTTCCTAAAACACATGGAGTTACAAAAGCAAAACATTTAACCTTCCAATATCTGTATCAGATTTGCTGTAGTAAAAATGTAGCAGTGTAAATGTATCAGGATCATTGATTTGTCTCTGTGTGTGTGTGTTTGTTACAGGAATGATTGTGAACGTGACGCTGTAGTCGTGGGATGCATTAACAGCGCAACATCTCTCTATGCTTCTATTCCAATATTTGCCATCTTGGGCTTCAAAGCCACATCTAACTACAACATTTGCATCAACAGGTGACACCTCATATTCAACCAACTTTAAAGACTATTTGCAGTTATGTTGTTATATTGTTTTAAACTATAAAATTTGTGTTTTGAACATGTAAGGTGGGAAAATACAAAACCATCAGTTAGTGCTCAGTGAATAAGTCTTGTGTGAGCTCATAAACATGACCTTGGTCTGGGTCTCAAAACTTAAAAGACTTGGTCTGGAGTTGGGTCTTGGCTTATGTCTCTTAACAAGATCACATTCAGTTTCCAGCATAATTAAGGTGGTAATCAAGGTCTTAGATGGGCTGGTATTGGAATTGCTCGAGGTCTTATGGAGTCTGGCAATGGTAGGGGTCTTCAGGGGTCTGTTATTGTTCTGGGTCTTGAAGGGTCTGGTATTGGTCTGGGAGGGTCTGGTATTGGTCTAAGCCTAGAAGGGTCTGGAATCAATCTGGATCTGGTATTATTCTGTCTTGGAAGGTCTGTTATTGGCCTGAGAGTATTTCTTTAGGGGTCTGGTATTGTTCTTGGTCTGGGTTTTGGGGGTCAGCCATTGTCAGAGTCTGGCAGGGTGTCGTCTTTAGTGGGTCTGGTATAGGTCTAGGTCATGAAGGGTCTGGCTCTTTGTTTGGGAGTTTCTAGTATTGTTCTAGATCTTGGAGGTTCGGGATTGTTCTGGGTTTTAAGTGGGTCTGGTATTGGTCTGGGCGGGGCTGAAATAGATCTGGATCTAGTATTTTTCTGGCACTTTGGGGGTCTGGTATTGGTCTGGGAGGTTCTGGTATTGTTCTGGGTCTTAGGGGTGTGTGGTATCGGTCTGGGTCTAGGTTGTAGGGGTTCTGGTATTTGTCTGGGAGGTTCTAGATTTGTTCTAGAACTTGGAGGATCTGGTCTGGCTCTGCATCTGGGGGGGGGGGGGGTCTTATATTGATCTTGGTCTTGGAAGGTCTGGTATTGGCTCAAACTCTGGTACTATTACATAATGCATGAACACATGAGGTTTGATCAGCAGCGCTTGTGCATATTGCAGTAACATCTTGGATCTGATCAACACTTTTGATGTCGCTGACACAAACATCACAGCTGAGAACTACAACAGCTGGCTGGAGTTTCTAAATGCATCCGATCCAGATAAACTCTCCAGTCTGAACCTCAAACACTGCAGCCTCCAAAGCTTTCTGGACCAGGTAAATGTAAATGACAGTACAACATTCATGAATCAATGCATATACAATGTCTTGAAATATCAGAGTTACTGAAAACTTTCTCTTATCAAGAGTGCTTCAGGAACGGGTCTGGCATTCATCGTGTTCACCGAAGCCGTGATCGAGATGCCGGGCTCTCAGGTGTGGGCAGTGCTGTTCTTCGTCATGCTCTTCAGTCTCGGCCTCTCCTCCATGTTTGGGAGTCTTGAGGGTGTCCTGACGCCTCTGCTCGACCTGCACATGGTTCCAAAATGGATGCCAAAAGAACTCTTCACAGGTACTGATGAACAAAAAGTATCCGTAGAGCACATATTTAATGATTTATAGTTATGAACGCTAAAAATTCCTCTGTTCTGCCATTAATTAATTGTAGTATGCCCTTTACAAAAACAGACTATGGTATTAACATTAAATATACCATAGAAAAACAACGTAATGCACTAGACAGACACTACCATTTGAAGCTTGAATTAGTCTAGACCGGGAAAGGAATAGCGGTCATATCAACTCTATCTCTTGGAGTTTGTTTAATTGTAGCTCATGTTCTCTGGTTCCTCAGCTCTCATCTGTGTGGTGTGCTTTGTGGTGGCCCTGATCTTCACATTGGGTTCTGGGAACTACTGGCTGGAGATCTTCAACAGTTATGTGGGCTCTGTTCCGCTCCTCATCATAGCCTTTTTCGAGATTGTTGGTGTCGTCGTGTTCTACGGCATGAAGCAGTGGGTTGGACATTTACAGATGAAAATCCTCTCATGTTCTCATGATACATGAGAAAGATCTCAATACACATGACAAACCTGGAGACTGAAAACTGCCGTTTGCATTACAGGTTCAGTGATGATCTCGAGTACATGACGGGACACAGACCGAACATCTTCTGGCGCGTGTGCTGGATGGGGATCAGTCCTCTCATGTTAATTGTCGTTCTGGTGGCTTACATCGTCATGCAGGTGCAGAAACATCCCACATACCCGGCCTGGAACCCAGAATATGTGAGTTTGAGAGAAATCTACATGCAACTTATAGTGTTCCCTACAGCCTTACATAGATGTAAAGTAATTTTTTGCAGGTTATACCAAGTAGGTATAGCTGCAGGCTGGAGACCTCCAAAAGGGGGCATCACTTCCACTCACATTTAAGGTTAGAGAAAGGGTTAGGGGCTCCCTATATCTTCAATGGCGATTTGGAGCAATGTCTGCAGCTATACCCTTCTCGGGAAGGAACATCACAATGATGGGTCGTAGAGTGTTAGGAAGAGTCATGATTATGGATCACCCCAAACGTTCAAAAAATCCCTGCTTGTAAACTGGTTTTAGATGGGCAATGGTGGTCACAAGCTAGTTGTTAGAATTGACTAACTGGTTCCCAGTTTATTTGGTCTAGGCTGATTTGTTCAACAGGGTTGTGTTGTAGATCCTGAACCATTAGTCCACTACCATGACATTATATTGTGCATTTCATGCAGGAAAACTTCCCAGAGACCGAAGAGAAGCCGTATTCTGATTGGGTGTTTGCAATCTGTGTGCTGTTGAGTTCTGTTCCCGTCGTCTCCATCCCCATCATGGCCACTTACAGACTGATCAGACGGCAAACAAGATCACCAACCGGCAGCAACCACCCAAACCCCTACGACAACCAGGCTTTCACACTCGACAGCGAGATCAAGTCCTCGCTCAAAGTGGTCTAGAAGAGACTCTGGAGTTTCAGGTATTTAGTGAGCTCCTGTGATATTATACAGATGGATTTGCACTGAAGTGTGTGTCGACTTTCACGGTTGGTTGAAGGAGAGACTTTTTCTCTGGAGAAGTCTACAAACACTTGAAACTCCATGTCAGGATTATAAGGATGTTCCCGCAGGCCTGTAAGGTCCAAACTCAACCAGTTCATTTAATATGACTTAACTGCATTGTTCAGTTTCTATTTAAACTCCTGAGACCCAAGCGTGACTGCTGTGTGCATTTTCCGTTGCCCTTTTTGATTTGTAAAATGTGTGCTGACTGTCTGCACTGGCCTCAGGACAGTTTGAAATGCACATTATTTACCAACTCCATGTAACGGCCTTTAAAAGCAACATGCTTTTGGATGCATCCATTAATTCTCAATGCACAGTGAATATTGGATCTTTTAAGATAAATGAGCCTATAATCCACACGCGTGGTCACTGTGTTTAACAGCGTGCCGTTTCACAGTAAATCAATGACATTTTTAAAATGGCTCATCGGATGAAAGTAGAGACTCTAATCTTTTGACTCAAACAGGTTTCAGTGTAAAAACTTAATGAGGTTTCTTATCAGATGTAGTTTTGTTGCCATTTCTCCCAAAGACAAACTCTTCTCAGATCGGCTCATGGTGTTCTGTCACGTAACGCAGCGCATCGAAATGTAACCCTTTAATGGCAGCCAAGAGTCTCCTGAACTGAGATCAGTCGGTTTAAATTAAATTAAATGATGCATAGCCTATAGCAAAGCCAAACCATAATGTCCATGCATGTGGACGTGGGGTCTCAGGAGGTTAAATGGTTTTAATTGCAGTTGGAAAAAAAAAACTAAAATGGCTCACTATCACGGTGACCAAGCAATTTTGTCCTTCAACCTTAACGAGTTGTTACTGTAAAAACAATCCTATTTCCTAAAAGTGTTTTGCATAATTTGCAACACATTCAGCAGGAGACAAGAGTTCAAGTGTTGTGAGCAAAATATGTCGCTTTTGTAATCTTTGTTTTTCAGTCTTGAGATTAAATCTCGTTTCATTGTCTTTTATTTGCTTGCAATTGTGGTTTTAATTAAAAAAGTGAATTTTAGTTGACTAATTAATCTTTCTAGCTAATTTGCTAGAAAGTGTAGCAAGAAATACTTGTGTATTAATATATATATATTTTTTTTTACATTTATCCTAATTTTTCCCCAATTTGGAACGCCTAATTCCCACTACTTAGCAGGTCCTCGTGGTGGCGCTGTTACTCGCCTCAATCCGGGTGGCGGAGGACGAGTCTCAGTTGCCTCCGCTTCTGAGACCGTCAATCCGCGCATCTGATCACGTGACTCATTGTGCATGACACCGTGGAGACTCACAGCATGTGGAGGCTCATGCTACTCTCCACGATCCACACACAACTCACCACATGCCCCATTGAGAGAACCACTAATCACCACCACGAGGCGGTTACCCCATGTGACTCTACACTCCCTAGCAACCGGGCCAATTTGGTTGCTAAGGAGACCTGGCTGGAGTCACTCAGCACGCCCTGGATTCAACCTCACGACTCCAGGTGTGATAGTCAGCGTCAATACTGAATCTCGCTGAGATACACAGACTCTTGTGCATTAATATTAATATTTTACTCTTTTGTGTTTAAACTGAAAAGAAAAAAAGGTGACTGTATGACAGACCTTAGATGATCTAACACCAGTATTACAGCTGTTATTTCCTAGTCAAGCATTATACATCAGTTATTTTGTTGGCATCTAAATTTCCATGAACTTTCTCAACTTCAAAAGTAACCGAAACTAACACAGAGACAAACTGATGTGAAGCGTGTCCTGCATAACTAATGACGCTCACTCAGTTAGATAGTAACCACTATAATGTTTTAAAACAGAATATTGAACGTTTGCTGTATTCTTGTCTGTAAAAGACGTCAATGAAATAACATCAATAAAAATGTGTTTGATAACGTTACATTTCTTTGACTGTTGTGCATGTGTAGAGTTTCTGTGCTTCATTTGTAGCAAACTGAGCAGAATGCATTTAAACGTTAACTTAATGGTTGTTCTGCACTCTTATTGGTTGCATTATATTATATTAAATCCGTAAACATCTGCAAGCAGAACTCCTGCTAGTTAATCAACTAAAACTTATTTTAAGAAAGAAACTGTAGATTAA
>NC_068301.1:1580050-1625050 GCF_025860055.1 Xyrauchen texanus | reverse complement strand
TAATATCTCATGATGAATGAGTGAATGAGCGAGTAATAGCGTGAGATGGATGAACTCTCATGCTGGATCAGGGCTCCAGACTAAAAAAATTACTTGGGAGCAATTGTCTCCGGAGTTCAAACCCTCAGTTCTAAAAGATCCGGTTCAAAAGAGTCATTTGTTCAGGACTCTCTCTTGTTGTGTGTGGTGCAGGGAGCTCGTCAGGAGCAGAATGGGTGAACAGCAGCTCAAGACGCACTGGTTGTGCACTCTAAAAATACAGTATATTCAATAACTCACAAGATGATATCTGACGAAACCGCATATGAACGCACGCCAGAGGCGACTACATTTTTTTTATTTCTACCCCTTTTCTCCCCAATGCGCTCTAAGTCCTCGTGGTGGCGTAGTGACTCGCCTTATTCCGGGTGGCGGAGGACGAATCTCAGTTGCCTCCGCGTCTGAGACCGTCAATCCGTGCATCTTATCACGTGACTTGTTGAGCATGAATAGCGGGAAGCCTCCACACACCTCTCCGCAGCATCCACGCACAACTCACCACACGCCCCACTGAGAGCGAGAACCACATTATAGCGACCACGAGGAGGTTACCCCATGTGACTCTACTCTCCCTAGCAACCGGGCCAATTGGTTGCTAAGGAGACCTGACTGGAGTCAATATGTGTGTTAACATGATTTTACTGTCATTAAATCACTTACAGACCACATCTGTGTGAAGTCTGACAACCCCCCCCCCCCCATTGACTTCAGTGTCAGTGTCTCACTGGAACCTCAATTTATTTTATTATTTTTAAGGTGGGACGAGTCGAAATAAACCTTTGTGGTAATCAACAATATGCCACAAATGCTGAAAATTGAAACCCAGAATGTTCTTTTAAAATAAGTAAAAAACACACGTTTGTTGGGTCCCATCCAATGGCAGTCCGTAACCTTCATCCTCCACATCAGCTGGACCAATGAAAGACACTCAAATTTTCCAAGGCGCAGGATGTTCTTCACATTAGTCAGGAAGTGGAGCTGGTTTTCCCGGGAGCTCAAGAGTAGTGTGAACCCAGCAAAGACTCCATATCCTGCTTCCATGTGTTCCCGGAGCACTTCCTATGCAGGAAAAAGGTGTAAAGGCACTTCCTGTGCTGCCGTAGGAGTTGACTGAACAGCAGTACAGTTTTGAAGAAACTTTGGGAAGATTTTTAGGTCTGGACTTTCCGTCGGAAAAGTTAAGATTGTCCTTGAAGGAAAATCAATCGGACAAGATCCTCCACCTGCAAACGCCAAACCCAGACAATTCCTGTTTTCAAGGAAGCCCTTCATGCCACGGCCATTGTAGAGCATGCTCAGTACACGGATGGAGCAGTGCGATGGGCGAGACGGGCACGGTTCCGCTGGCTTCCAGCTCTGGGCTTCATTACTTTAAGGATGGGAGGTCAAAAAGGCCTAAATCTTTCTCGAGGGTGTCAACACCCTTCTCAGTTTCCATAATCACCCTTTGTTGTTTTGTTGCATGGAAAGCTTGATGTTTATCTCCACGTTTCCGATCTCTCTTTTTAGACTTTGGTTGATTCTCTTGCACAGCTCGCTGGTGCTAATGTAAGCAGCGCTCTGAGGGATGTTTGTGTTATCTGAAGGGATCCGAGCACACCGCTGATAGCTGAATCCCAGGACATTATACAACTTCTTTATATAAAGTGGTGCAGTGTGAACGCCAGTGTGCTGAGCTTAAATAACAAACCACATTTTATTAAGTGTAACAACAGGTTAGATCATGGATAATGGCATCCAGACCGCTAGAGGGCGCCGCTTGCTCACACAGCGCTGACTGAAGTGCTGAATGCACTAATCACTCAATCAATCATGCAGCATTAATATATATCATACCAATATCTCAGCAGACCAAGTCTTCTGGTTTCAAAGCGTTTTGTATGGTTTCCCTCATCATGTATGGGTAAATGCCCCGTTCACAAATGTCACGTCCATTTATGGCGTTTTTCCGAATTGGCGTGTTCTTGGGAGTGCCAACCCTCCAACATATTATGACATATATAACTCTTATAACAGAGTTTTTACAAAGTGTTTGACTAATTCACTATAAATCAACCATCGGTTTTTCAAATCTGTGTTTTCATGCTAATGGCCGATCTGCCGATGGTTTTAATTTGGCCAATAATTGACAGATGATACATTTGTGTATCTCTAGTTAACATGATTTTAGCAAGATAAAATCACTTACTAAACTTCGAGTTAAGTTACAGTGTTTTTGAGTATATCATTTTACAACAAATTGCACAAAGCGTCACATTTCTGACTTTAAACCCTCCAAAAACTGGCCCCCATTCACTTCCATTGTAAGTGCTTCACTGGAACACACATTTGCTATTTTTAAAGAAAATTTCGTGGCAATCAGCATTATGCCAAACATCCTGTCGATTGAGCTTAACTTGTATTGGACCCAGAATATTCCTTTACCAATTTCATGCTTTTATTGAAATATTATAATTGTTTAATTTAGTTGACAGTGCAAGATGTTTAATAGCCCAAATCCGTCATTGGCCACAACATACCAATTTTGAAGTAGATTATTTAAAGTTTCTGACTTCTAGATTTGTTTAACCAGTATCCAAACAGTAAACTACAATTTATTTAATAACCATATACTTGCATGAACGTTTTGTACAAACATATTTATTTATTTTTTTTGATAGTTAGGTATGTTCATACCTCTTGCAAAACAAAGTAGGGGTAGCATGGTAAAGTGATCAGCTGGCAAAACAATGGTACTGAATCATTACCATTAACATCTGTATTTATTTACATCCGAAGTATTTAAACTTGACAGTTTTTATTAGTGACAGGCAGCTGACCAGTGTTTATAATGTAGAAACCTACATTAAGTGTGACTGAACATTAAACTCTTCTCAAAAGGATCTATAAAACTGAAGTCTGGGCTCTCAGGTAACATTGTGTTTTCACATCTAAATAAACTTTAACAGGTGAATGTGCTGTAGTAGGTGTGTGTGTGTTACCTGTGTGCGCATATCATTAGTATCATAATGTTTTTATCAGACCCCTCCGTAAACTCCTCCAGAGTCTGAAGAGCGCAGAGAGACGAGCACATGTTTCAACCAGCTGTCTGTCATGTGTCTCCCATTTCCACCAATCACAGCACAGATCATGTTCAAAATCAACATTAATTATACATTATAATCTCGCTGTATTCTGAGTTCAAACACTTTTAGTAAAATATCTTCAACTCTCAATAAAGTACTGTGAAAATACCATGTTTTAATGTTCCCTTTACATTTATATATAATTGAACAATCATCCAGTACCCTGTTTGTGTTCTGCAAGACAGATAGAAAGATTAGACAGACAGACAGACAGATCAACTGACAGATCGATAGACAACTACGTAGACACAAAGACAGACAGATTAACAGAAAGACAGACACATATATAGACAGACAGACAGCTAGAAAGACAGACAGACATATAGACAAAAAATACATATACAGTGAGGAAAATAAGTATTTGAACACCCTGCTATTTTGCAAGTTCTCCCACTTAGAAATCATGGAGGGGTCTGAAATTGTCATCATAGGTGCATGTCCACTGTGAGACACATAATCTAAAAAGAAAACTCCAAAAATCACAATGTATGATTTTTTAACTATTTATTTGTATGATACAGCTGCAAATAAGTATTTGAACACCTGTCTATCATCTAGAATTCTGACCCTCAAAGACCTGTTAGTCTGCCTTTAAAATGTCCACCTCCACTCCATTTATTATCCTAAATTAGATGCACCTGTTTGAGGTCGTTAGCTGCATAAAGACACCTGTCCACCCCATACAATCAGTAAGAATCCAACTACTAACATGGCCAAGTCCAAAGAGCTGTCCAAAGACACTAGAGACAAAATTGTACACCTCCACAAGGCTGGAAAGGGCTACGGGGAAATTGCCAAGCAGCTTGGTGTAAAAAGGTCCACTGTTGGAGCAATCATTAGAAAATGGAAGAAGCTAAACATGACTGTCAATCTCCCTCGGACTGGGGCTCCATGCAAAATCTCACCTTGTGGGGTCTCAATGATCCTAAGAAAGGTGAGAAATCAGCCCAGAACTACACGGGAGGAGCTGGTCAATGACCTGAAAAGAGCTGGGACCACCGTTTCCAAGGTTACTGTTGGTAATACACTAAGACGTCATGGTTTGAAATCATGCATGGCACGGAAGGTTCCCCTGCTTAAACCAGCACATGTCAAGGCCCGTCTTAAGTTTGCCAATGACCATTTGGATGATCCAGAGGAGTCATGGGAGAAAGTCATGTGGTCAGATGAGACCAAAATAGAACATTTTGGTCATAATTCCACTAACCGTGTTTGAAGGAAGAAGAATGATGAGTACCACCCCAAGAACACCATCCCTACTGTGAAGCATGGGGGTGGTAGCATCATGCTTTGGGGTTGTTTTTCTGCACATGGGACAGGGCTGACTGCACTGTATTAAGGAGAGGATGACCGGGGCCATGTATTGCGAGATTTTGGGGAACAACCTCCTTCCCTCAGTTAGAGCATTGAAGATGGGTCGAGGCTGGGTCTTCCAACATGACAATGACCCGAAGCACACAGCCAGGATAACCAAGGAGTGGCTCTGTAAGAAGCATATCAAGGTTCTGGCGTGGCCTAGCCAGTCTCCAGACCTAAACCCAATAGAGAATCTTTGGAGGGAGCTCAAACTCCGTGTTTCTCAGCGACAGCCCAGGAACCTGACTGATCTAGAGAAGATCTGTGTGGAGGAGTGGGCCAAAATCCCTCCTGCAGTGTGTGCAAACCTGGTGAAAAACTACAGGAAACGTTTGACCTCTGTAATTGCAAACAAAGGCTACTGTACCAAATATTAACATTGATTTTCTCAGGTGTTCAAATACTTATTTGCAGCTGTATCATACAAATAAATAGTTAAAAAATCATACATTGTGATTTCTGGATTTTTTTTTTAGATTATGTCTCTCACAGTGGACATGCCCCTACGATGACAATTTCAGACCCCTCCATGATTTCTAAGTGGGAGAACTTGCAAAATAGCAGGGTGTTCAAATACTTATTTTCCTCACTGTAAAAAGACAGACAGATTGACAAAGATAGATAGAAAAAAGAGAGATAGATAGACATGATGACAGACAGACATGTCAATAGACAGACAGAAATACAGAGACAGACAGACATGTCAACAGACAGACAGACAGAAATACAGATAGACACAGATAGAAAGTCAGAGACAGACAGAAATAAAGAGACAGACAGAGAGACAGACAGACAGGTCGACAGAGAGAAATACAGATAGATAGACAGAGAGATAGAAAGACAGAGCGACAGACAGACAGAAAGACAGACAGAGACAGACAGAAATACAGATAGACACAGATATAGAAAGACAGAGAGACAGACAGACAGAAAGACAGACAGAGACAGACAGAAATACAGATAGACACAGATATAGAAAGACAGAGAGACAGACAGACAGATAGAAAGACAGACAGAGAGAGAAAGACAGACAGATAGAAAGACAGACAGAGACAGATAGATAGACAGAGATATAGAAAGACAGAGCGACAGACAGACAGATAGAGAGAGACAGAAAGAGACAGACAGAAATAAAGATAGACAGACAGACATATGGAAAGACAGACATGTCGACAGATAGATAGACAGATATACAGACAGACAGAAATATAGATAGAAAGACAATAGATAGACAGAGATATAGAAAGACAGAGAGACAGACAGACAGATAGAAAGACAGACAGAGAGAGACAGACAGAAATACAGAGATAGAGATATAGAAAGACAGAGAGACAGACAGACAGAGAGAGACAGACAGAAATACAGATAGATAGACAGAGATATAGAAAGACAGAGACAGAGAGACAGACATATGGAAAGACAGAGAGACAGACATGTCGACAGATAGATATACAGATATACAGACCTACAGAAAGATAGACACAGACAGACAGAGAGAGAGACAGATAGACAGACAGAAATAAAGATAGATGGACAGAGATATAGAAAGACAGAGACAGACAGAGAGAGACAGACAGACAGACAGACAGAGACAGACAGACAGACAGAGAGAGACAGACAGACAGACAGATAGACAGACAGACACTTCAGTTGTTTGATGATTTACCCTAAAGTGTTGTGATTGCAGTAAAGCTTAAAAACAACAGAACGACACATTTGTGAATTTTTCACATTTATTTATGTTGTATTAAAAGACCAGCTCACAAACCACCAGACCATGTGTCAGACCATGAGCAGGTCAGCGGGAGGCGGTTTAAGGGGGATTTGTCCCAGTGTGAAGCGTTTCGCTGTGAATTCCTTAATTTCATCAGGGGTCAGATCACTCGGAGCTGTGAAGAGACTGTCCGCAGCATTCCCAGAATTCCCAATGCCTGCCGCTCCACCAAACAAACTGCTGTTTCTCTGAGTCACACTTCCGCCCCCTGCTGGTGCCGATGCCCCAAACACGCTGCCAAACCCTCCCGCGGAGCTACCGGAGGAGGTGAAGCTGAACTCCGCGGCAGAGCCGAACGCTCCTGTGTTGGGTTTATTTGCCGCATCTGGAGCTGCGAAGGAGAAGGACGCCGCAGACGGAGCGGAACTGCCGAAACCTGACGAGGGCTGAGCTGTGGTGGATGTAGAGCCAAATCCAGATGCTTGCTGGGTATTTGATGCTCCAAAACCAGTTCCGGGCGAGGCAAAGCTAAAAGAGCTGCTGCTCTGAGAGTCCGAGCCAAACCCTGAGAAGACAACCAATCGTTCACTAAACAAATCGTTTCTGTCGTCTAATGACAAGGTAAGCAGTGTATTAACGGGAGATTTGTTGTAGAATACAGAGTCATAAGATTACGTTATGGAAGTACATTTATCACAAATGTCTTTGGTACAAATTAAGCATGTTGAATTGCACTAATTGCATAAACAGTGACTACACAGCCTAATCAGACTAATTAGCCCCAGAGAGGGATAAAGGCCGACCGGAGACGGCAGCGTGACGGAGAGAGAGATTTACGGGCAGCTGTCCGACACCTGTGTGTGTTTGTCTTTTTGGGTTAAGTACATTATTAAAATATTATTTATATTATCAAGCCGGTTCTCGCCTCCTCCTTTCCCTTTAATCCCTTTACACTGGTGCCGAAATCCGGGAAGGAGGAGGGATGCGCCATAGTAGAGTCCTCGCCACTACCATCCACCCCAATGGAGCAGCCACGGCCATCCGCTGGGGGACGGAGGACAGCGGCCGTCTGAGAGCGGACGAACGGCCGCTGACCGCAAAGGGAGAAGGGGCTCCTAGCCGACCGCCTGGAGCGGTCAGGGTCGCTGTCAGGGGCGGGGGAGACCCCTTCTGTTTCCCGAGGACGCGACGGGGCGTTCTGTCCACCAGGGGCCGGAGGTCTGCCGGGGAGGAGCGGCTGTCATCCATTAGAGGGTGGAGAAGTGTCCAAGGTTTTTGGGGGGTACCTCACTGTTAAAGTGAGGTACTCTTTTAATTCGCTCGCTCTCTTTTAATTATTATAGTTTGTTTCCCTCCCCCGTCCTCTCCCAGATTCAGGAAGGCGGGGATGACCTGCCTGCAGACGGGGCCGTCTTTTTTGGGTTAAGTTCATTATTCAAATATTATTTATTTTGTAAAGCCGGTTCTCGCCACCTCCTTTCCCTTCAATCCCTTTAGAATTTGGTCCTTTTTATTTCGCTTTACAAATTAAATTCAAGTAATGCCGATGCGCATCTTCACTTGCTGCTATGATGCGTCACCACTAGGTGGTGCAATAAAACCTCATTTTTCTACTCGTTTTCTTTTTTACTAATAATGCAAGACATTTGTCATTAATATACTTCCATATTAAGCGTTCAGAAGAGAAGTGAACGGGCTTTTGAAAATGCTCAAACTCTGTCAGTGTTCACACGTCATACCTCCTGCTCCAAACGCTGCTGCTGCTGCTGATGATGATGCTGGTGTGGTTCCAAACCCAGATGCTGTCGAGCTGAACCCAGAGCTTGAGGATCCAAACCCATGTGATGTTGTTTGAGAACTGGAGTTATTGAGCTCTGACATCTGAGGAAATCACACTCACATGTTGTAAAGATCAGGGAATAGTTTCATATCATCACTGATGCCACATGCAGCATTATCTTACCACACTGATCTGAGTGGAGCTGCTCATGGTTCGGAGTTCTTGAACTCTGCTCCTCCATTGGTTGGCCAGCTGCTGCACTGAGTTCACCTGAAACATCACACCTGAGTGAAACTCTTAATTAAACCATTATAGATGTTTCCTTCAAGACATGCACTGATGCTACAGTCAAACTCAAACTTCAAATTTCCCTTGTGGACTTATTATAGTTTTTAAATAAACTCTTTAGATCATAATTATGGAGGAAGTGATGTCATTCTCATACATAAGCCTGAAGGTCACCAGATGCGCTGCTAGTGTAATATTCCAGTCTCAGCTCTTCAGGAGACAACTCAACAAACCCTGTGAGACACAAGCACAGTTAAAAATCCCCTCCATTCTCAAACCACGTCGCCAAATTACAAAGCAATTATACAACACTTTAGAGCGGATGCTGCACAGATTTAAGACTTTTTAAGACCTTTTTTAAGACTTGAACAAACAGTACAATATGTCCATACCAGAGATCATATTAAAATAATTTTTTGTATCAATATATCAACAAATATGAATTAGAGGTTGATCAATATCGGATTTTGCTGAAACAATAATGTGTTGAAATGTGGCGATAAGAGAGAAATCGGTCGATAGTTTTTAAAACTGATTTATTGATACTGTGATGGGATGGACACAGAAACCAAATTTCCAATAATAACCAGAAAAACAAATGAAGATTTGGTGCATAACGCAGGACTATCAACAAGCAGAAAATACACCGGGACTCTTATTTTGAAATGTCTGTAATCCCAGTTGCTCAAACATATAAGGGAAATAATATATGCACTCTTACAATCATTTATAACTTATTACTATATGCACGCTGTAAAATAAACACTCTTGGAGAACGTGCAACAGTGCCGCATCTTCACTTTGAAGTGTGCAGCACATGCAGACTATATTTAATTATATCACAGCTTACTTATAATTACATCTGGCCATATCGGGAGTCCTGTTTATCTGTCCCGAAATTAAAGACCTCTTTGAATGATATTTTAGACTTTTGTTATACCATTTAAGACTGTTTATTGCCTTACATTTTGAAAACTGAATTTAAGACATTTTAAGTCTATAAGGACCCGCGGGAACCCTATAACGGTCACATTACATGCTATGGAGATTTAACATACATGTCAACAATGTCGAACAATGTTCATGCATCCCATGAGATTCATGTCATTTCCAGCACATCTTAAATTAAATAGAGTTGAATAGAATTCTGTGCAATGGAAATGATGCTGATGGAAATGACATTTATAACCTTTTTCAAATAAAATGACCGACTCCTGACGTCTTGCTCAGGCTAATTTCATAACTAACATTTTATGTATCCAAAATAAAAAATTCACACTTTTTTGCACAATTTCACAAAATGACAGTGTAACAGTATAAGGATGGGTGAGGAGGAGGTGGAACCGGCTGAACAGTCCACGTGAGTCTCTCTCTCGCTCTCTCTGTCTGTCTCTCTCTCTCTCTCTCAAACTGGCGGCTCCGGCTCCCCTTTATCTCGCCCTCCCACCGGTCGTGCACCACCACAGCCAAGCCACACCCTCCTCATCACATACAGCTTGATTGGAAATGACAGTGAATAAAAATATTTGATATTTCTCTTGAATTTTCTTTATTTTGTCTCATATTTCATTTTTGTTCACTTGGTTAACAAGCACACTAACTTTTGACCAAACTTTATTAGGGGCAAAATTGTTTGGATTGTTTGAAATGGCTTCTGTTTATTTGACTCTATGTTTAGATGATCATAGTTTTAAACATATAATAAATTGTATTTTTATAAAGTATTTTAATAGTTTAATATTGAAAGTCTGGGTCTGATGGCTAAAACACATTAAATCACCCATATATAAACAAATATACATTTTCTTTATTATTTAATATGTTTTAAAAGTCAGGTGATGTGAACTGTGTGTGAATCTCACCTGAGATCTGCCCCTTGAGAACAGAATAACATGAAAACGGCCACTGGCCAGAGGTCTGCCAGCTCTCCATATCTTGCTGGATTGTTTCACTGAAATAAAAACAGACAAACATTCAATTATAAAACAATACAGATGCAGAGAGCATCACTTAAATATTTTTAAAATTGAAGCGAGGGCAAGCAAAGAAAAATGACTATATAGAAACGTCCCTCGTCAGCGCATACATCTCCAACTTCAGAATGTAAATGATAATGGTTTTATTTATAATTATTTAAATGTAACTATTTATAATATATATTGACTGTTATTTGAGGGGCCTTCTCAAAAAATATTTACATATGTGATTAATTCCGATTAATTTATCGGCATTACAATTCATTATTTCGATTAACACTTTTAATCAATTGACAGCCATAATAATAATAATAATAATAAAAGGCTATAAAAAGCTTAATTTGGTTAATACTTAATACAGAGCATTGTAACAGAGCCAAGTCTATGTCATTTCAAAATAAGAGTCCTCTGTGTGTTTTAGGCTTGTTTATTTATAAAATTCCCATGTTATGCACCCAATCTTCTTTTTTGTATTTCAGTTGGTCTCCATGTCTAAGAAAACGTATGTACCATTCAATTAATCGATTTTAAAAACTATCAGCTGATTAATCGGTTATTGGCCTTTACAACCACCTTAGCTTTCGGTAACGGAAAGATCCATAATCGGTCGACCTCTGGCATCAATGACATCAATATGCTAATGAAGCAGACAGCACAAAAGCATTAACTGAGCTTAAACACTGAACTCAATATGGATACGTCCCGTCAAACCCATTTGACTTCAGGTCCATAAAACTGAATTCTGCATCCATAAAGAGCACTTACACATGTTTTGCATTGTTATCCGCTGCGTTTTGTTCTCCTTTATCAAAGTTACTTTGAGTGTTGAGCGCTGAGAATCTGTTCTGGCTGGAGAAGCTGAAATCAGAGCTTTTGGGGTCTCTCGTCCCACCGCCTCTGTTCCAGTCATTGCCACCACCTCGAGAGAACGTGGAGGGCTGGATGTAATCGCCACCACTGGTCCTTTGAGATGGGTTTATCCACACTCTATTCCCATAGCCTGGAGACAGACACACAACACATGTAAACAGACACTTTAAGAGGAACACTGTAGTCAATGTTGGCAAACCTCCATTTAATCCACACTGAGTTTAACACTGTTTTGAGTCATTTTGAGAACTCAAATCTGTTTGGCTGGTCTGGACTAACACTTACTGAACACTTAAGTACATAATTCAGTGATATAATCAGATAATTCCATGGTACTTTCATATAAGGTACTGAATGATTGATATGATGCTATTAAAATCAACTATAACAATGTAAATATTGTCCAACATTAGGCTACTCAATGCCGTTTTATATCAGAGATAAAGTTTGTGTTTGATTGACCTCCTCTGTTGCTCTGCTGGTTTCCGCTATAATCTCCTCCTCTTCCGCCTCTCGGATGTTCATTCCAGCATTTATCTCCGTATCTGCAGCGGCCCTGAAGAAAGAAGCTGCACACCGTCATGTTACACTTCATAAACACTAACCAAGCTCACACAGTTTCACACGCTTCCGCAAACCTCGGCCACTGGCGTGACGTCAGACGCACATTTGGACGTCAACAAATTCTTTCAAAATAAAAGTCTCAATGCGGCGTCTTCGCCTTGATTAATCGATGATGTAATAAAATATATTACATATTATATATACACAATAGCGGCCAAAAGGTTTGGAATAATGTAGAGATTTTGTTCTTATAGAAAGAAATTGGTACTTTTATTTACCAAAGTGGCATTCAACTGATCACAATATATAGCCAGGACATTAATAGCGGGAAAAATCACTATTTCAAAAAGAAAAAAATCTCCACAAGCAGCAATGACAGATTTGCAGATCGTTGGCATTCTAGCTGTCAGTTTGTCCAGATTCTCAGGTGACCTTTCACCCCACACTTCCTGTAGCACTTGACATAGATGTGACTCAGTGACTGTATTGTCGGGCACTTCTCATGCACCTACTGATCTCACAAAAGCTCAATGGGGTTAAGATCCATAACACTCTTTTCCTATATATATATATATATATATATATATATATATATATATATATATATATATATATATATATATATATATTCAGATAATTAAAATGCATTACATTCCTGTAGCAGAAGAGTTCATCATTGATAAGATGATACAAAAAGCAGTCTTTAGAACACAATGTATTGTTTACTACCATATTATTGATCATAAGTCAATCATTGTCACACAGTTCACAGTAATCCATTACACAAGTGAATTTATCAATCAGAGATTTATTATGAGGGCTTGTTTAAGAGACCGTCAATGTACACCTGCGTCAGACATGCTTGTGTAGCGTCTCGTGTGTGTTGCGTCATGAACATACATGTTTAGGTCACTGTGTCAAATTAAATATAGTTTAATACTCAATCTTTAAACACATCTTGAGATCTCTTAGTTCAGATTTGTGCTCCATTGAGTGTTTTGAACACAAGAATGTAACTCATGTTTGTGTTTTTCTGCTGAAGTGTTTCTTCACTGTATAAACTGTGTGTTGCTCACACAGCTGAAGTGTCACTTACTGCCCCCTGGAGTAAACAGGTGGTACTACAAGCATTACTCAGGAATCTTCCTTATATGGTCTGTGGGCATTGCCATTAAATGCGTAAATTTTTTTAACTCGTTATTTTTTGTAAAATGTACCGCACTGAATTAACGCGTTAAATCGACAGCCCAAATTTTTTTATTTGTTTTTTTGCAAATATTTAATCAACACAGCTGCATCTAAAAGCTGGAAAATGCTGCTGTTTATGAGGAAAATGTGTCTATATATATACAGAGAGGTAGGATGAAAATCAGGTGCCTTTCAAACTGTTCTGAGACAGATCTTCTTTAAAAATAGGAGCACTCAGTGACTTTTGTTTTTGAGTCATCTTGGACATACACTGACAGCGGCTTGGAGCATCATTTAAAGTCAATCTTTTTCAGTTTCAATTGCTATTGTAGAAATGTAGTATTTACAGTCAGCCATGATTAATCAATGAGTGAAAGTGTTCAATAACAGGACGGTTACTGAGATTAAATGAGTAGTATTCGGCTGGTCATGTGATCCAAACATGGCCGCCCCCATATGTGGACCCTCTCCATGTGGAATGCTTTTGTTAAAGCTAACTTTCAGTGTTAAAATACTTTCTCCTATCCCAGCTTAATATGCAATGACAACTATAAGTAAGCCATTCATAGGTTAATTTTCATCAACATTAAACAGGGTGACTCTGTGGCACTACAAAATTCCAGTGTTTGGACCATTCCATTTCGACCTGCCCCAACAACGCTACTCAACCAGTGGGGTGAGTTGGGGGTGGGATTATCTGACAATTTGAACAACTGCAGATGATGGGTGTACCCTAAAAGATGATTTGATAACATTGTTTATTTTTGTGTTCGTTGACACTATTGGCACAAATTTGAAATACTTAAGCTTTAGGCCAAAGGCTGCAAGCTGCCTTATAGCATTCAGATGCTATATTCTATGAAATATGAAAAAAAGGAAAATATTTATATAAATCAATGGCTGAAGGATACCAAAGGGAGCTGTCTTGTTGCCTCGCTGCCCTATCAGTCAATGACTCAACAGACAACATTTGTGTATGAAGGGACCTCCAGAAACTGGTTTCGGACAGGCTACTGAGGCAGCATAACGTCACATAGTTGCTAGGATTATCAGCATCTGGTGTCCACTAAAGGTAATGCGTCCGTTTCACTATGGTTCGATTGGACTGAATGGTCTAATACAGTAATCTAGAACACAATCAGGAGAGTTTTGGTAATAACCATGTGAATATCTGATAACTACAATCCTACTTTCTCACTAGAAATGGATCAAAAGTTGGGAAAAGTGAATAAAAACATACATTTATACACAAACTAGCTATCAGCTGCATCTTCGGCTCAACCGCTGTGGATCTGCGCGCACAGGATTGTGGGATTTCTAAGGCAGTGAAAGATACATCTATGCTGCCTTCAAAAATCGATGAGAAGAAGGTATCGCTGTAGACAGGATGTGACATGAACATTGGATTTGGACATGCTTTGCTCCCTTCCTTCCGTATACAGCGCTCCGGATGCTGCATTTTCTGGTTTTACGACACAGCCTATGTCTACGCCACACAGATGGCTTTCGCTGTTGTGCAATGTCTCCGTGTGAACATCACCGCCTCCCGCTGAACGCTTTTACATGCACTCCTCCCATGAACATTGATGGGGAGAATAGGGTAATGCTGAGAATGAGGCCCTCCATGGGAGTTGGGCCCACCCCTACAGCCATGGGCCCACGGGGATTAAACCCCGCTATGCCTGTGCGTTAATACGGTGCTGTTCATGTTATAACAGAGCGTTATTAAAGTATTATCATGAAAATTTAGATTATCTGGTTTTATATTTGGGTTCCTTGAGTTAGTGGATGGGGCTGAAAAACCTTGATCTAAAGGAAAGTCATATGAGGGTGTTTTCTACTTTTAGTTTAGCTTATAAAGGTGACTCAAAAAATATTGATTATTCATTATTAATTGTTTTCATTACTGGCAATATGGAGCCCATTTTTTGTGGTAACCCTGCTGAAAAGAAAATAATCTAATGTGTCCTACTACAAATATCATTAAAACCATCATTAAATGTTTTAGGCCACATCCCATTAGGATTGAATGGTTTGTATGTGCATTTGTCCCTAATATAGTGTCACTATAAATAACACATCACCAATAGAAGCCAACACATTAGTTTCTAATAAACCCACTACATAAAAAATATACTATTTAACTATTAGAATTCCAGTTTATATTGAAATAAATATCCAATAATTGTTTTAAATACCCAAAAAGAGTGTGGGGGTGTCATTTTTAAAACATTATTTTCAAAACTGATATGCCACCCTCTTGTAATACAAATGTCGGAGAAGCTTCTCTAGCAGAACTGGACCAAAAGCAACGCGAGTGACGTCATATAAGGAGACATCAGTTCAGGTGGCACCAGCCAATCAGCGTGCGGGACGGCGGACGCGGAGCATGGAGTTACTTGATGGACACACCCAGCTGACCAATGAGCAGCGTTGTCACATCAGGTGGGGGCGGAACACGCGGCAGTGGACGAACGGAGAAGAGGCGCCGCTATAAAACTATATTAGTGAGATGCTCGCTGGTCCTCAGTGCTCATGGACATTAATCAGCCTGTCTTCTAGAGCAGTTTGATGAACAGTAAATGGCGATATTCTAACTCTTTTCACACATTGAATTGTACTGTGTGGTGTAAACATGACGCTGTTCGAGCTGAGCAGTCAGATGATCGAGCACACAGTGCAGAAGATGAGTTTGACGTCAGTAGTTCTCATCACATCTGTGTTCACTCTCACTGTGGGATATGTGAGTAAACTGATGTTCAAACAGCACACAACAGACTCGGAGAAAGTGAGTACACATTATTAATGACTATGAATCACGTGTGTTTGATTAACTGGACAGCATGCACGAGCTGTCATTATTGTGTTTTAATATTGGGGAAAGTTCATTAAGACAATTATCTGTTCTTTTTCAAAAAGCTTTATCAAGACTATTATAGGATAACAATAATTAAATAGAATAAGTAAACAGGTTCTGTCTATTTAAAAACGCATTTATCTGTCTGTCTATCTACCTATCTGTCTTTCTACCTATTTGTCTGTCTTTCTTTCTATCTGTCTATCGATCTATCTACCTATTTGTCTGTCTTTCTATCTACCTATTTGTCTATTTACCTATCTGTCTGTCTATCTACCTATCTGTCTATTTACCTATTTGTCTGTCTGTCTTTCTACCTATCTATCCATTTACCTATCTGTCTGTCTTTCTATTTACCTATTTGTCTGTCTTTCTATCTGTCTATTTGTCTGTCTGTCTTTCTACCTATCTATCCATTTACCTATTTGTCTGTCTGTCTTTCTACCTATCTATCTACCTATTTGTCTGTCTTTCTATCTGTCTATCTACTTTTCTATCTGTCTATCTACATATCTGTCTGTCTATATATTTATCTACAGTATCTGTCTATCTGTCCACATATTCACCCGTCCTTTCAGTCTGTCCATCTTTCTGACCATCAATCTCCAGTTTCTGTCTGTCTATTCACTTGTCCTTTTAAAATGTTGATTTCTGTTTTCCCTCAGAAATATCCTCCCCAAATCCCGTCCAGCATTCCGTTCCTGGGTCACGCTGTGGCTTTCGGCAAGAGTCCCATAGAGTTTCTGGAGTGGGCGTACGAGAAGGTTAGTTTCAGCCGAATCATCTGCATTAAACCTTCAGAGGTTCAAATATCAGTCGAGTAAATTGAGTTCATGTACACGACTTGTTGTCCTGCAGTACGGTCCTGTGGTCAGCTTCACGATGGTCGGGAAAACCTTCACGTATCTCCTGGGAAGTGATGCAGCTGCGCTCATGTTCAACAGCAAGAATGAAGATCTGAATGCAGAGGACGTTTACGCACGACTCACCACACCTGTGTTTGGCAAGGGTGTTGCATACGACGTGCCCAATCCTGTAAGATCATGTGACTGACTACCTAGACAAGCATTATATACCTGCGAATCAATAACATGTTCAGAGTCTGAAATGCTGTCTCGGCACAGAGCTTACTAGAGTTTTACTGATTTCACAATATATATATATATATATATAAAAAAAATCTATCCCCTTTTTTCCCAATTTGGAACACCCAATTCCCACTACTTAGTAGGTCCTCGTGGTGGCGCGGTTACTCAATCCGGGTGGTGGAGGACGAGTCTCAGTTGCCTCCGCTTCTGAGACCGTCAATCCGCGCATCTGATCACGTGACTCGTTGTGCGTGACACCGCGGAGACTCACAGCATGTGGAGACTCATGCTACTCTCCACGATCCACACACAACTCACCACATGCCCCATTGAGAGAACCACTAATCACCACCACGAGGAGGTTACCCCATGTGACTCTACCCTCCCTAGCAACCGGGTCAATCTGGTTGCTAAGGAGACCTGACTAGTCACTCAGCACGCCCTAAATTCAAACTCACGACTCCAGGTGTGATAGTCAGCGCCAATACTCGCTGAGATACCCAGACCCTCCTGATTTGACAATATTAACACTATAAACGAAGATGTTTTAGGCGTTATATGGTGTTTATTTGTGTAGTTCAAACTTCAATGACTTTAACCACAACCAATGGATATATTTCCGTTTTGTCCTTCATTCAGTGTTGAAGTGATTTGTTTGTGCACTCAGTTATTTCTGGAGCAGAAGAAAATGTTGAAGACAGGACTGAATATTGCACATTTCAAGCAGCATGTTGAGATAATCGAAAAGGAAACCAAAGATTACTTCAAGCGATGGGGAGACAATGGAGAGAGAAGTAAGGAGACATCCATCACACATTCACAATATTTCAGATGTATTTCTATGTATTTTATTAAGGCAACTGTCAACTATTTTCAAGTACTCAAACGGAGAAATGGTGTAAAAGCACCACGATCACAGTGTTACATGGATCAACCTTCCAATAGCTTATAATTAAGCACTTACATGCACAATAGAGCCTGTTTACATGCACACCGATCATTGAAATCATCAAGTTATTCCCTGATGGTGATGTTAAAACGTAAACCGTCATGTGCATAACACTTGCATACAATGGATAGCCTGTAAGAATGCCGGTAAAGGGGTTTACATGCAACCCAAAAATGGGGTAATATGCAAAAATCTACCCAAAAGAGGTTTTTGACCTCACGTTGTTGGGTTAAACATAATCGGTGTAAGAATGTGCTCATTGTCTCTGCATATTAAGCTGGTATATGAGCAAGTATTTTGACATCCAAAGAAATCATTACAAGTTTACAAGCTTCATAAAGAACAGAACAGCTGCACCCAACTCATCTGTCTTCCTCTTTAGATCTGTTTGAGGCTTTATCTGAGCTGATCATCCTGACGGCGAGCCGCTGTCTGCACGGTCGTGAGATCCGCGGCATGTTGAACGAGCGAGTCGCGCAGCTCTACGCCGATCTTGACGGAGGATTTACTCACGAAGCGTGGCTGCTGCCCGGGTGGCTGCCGCTACCCAGCTTCAGGTGCGACAATGAAAAATGACAGTCACACCAAATCAATATGTGGCAGTTTCATATTAGCTTGTGTTTAACTGTGCTTTCAGACGGAGGGATCGAGCACATTTGGAAATCAAGAAAATATTTTATGCAGTGATCAAGAAACGGAGAGAAGCCGTAGAGAAAGATGACGACATGCTGCAGACGCTCATAGATGCCACATACAAGTACAGCACTTTAATATACAACTCATATGAACATTCAGAGTCCATTCATTCAAACCAACTAGACGCATGTAACTCAGATGTCACGTTTTTAATTTATTACCTCGGGTTTGGGATTGCACAAACTCTATTCTCAGAACTTCGGGTTTAGTCCTAAAATTTGACAGCTCAGATCACCGTCTCTTTAACAGACCGACTTCGACCTAATAAAGCTCAATCGACAGCATTTGTGGCAATATATATTTATATTTTTCAGTGATTTTCTCCCCAATTTGGAATTCCCAATGCGCTCCAAGTCCTCGTGGTGGTGTAGTGATTCGCCTCAATCCGGGTGGCAGAGGACGAATCTCAGTGGCCTCCGCGTCTGAGACCGTCAATCCACGCTTATTATCACATTGCTTTTTGAGTGCGTTGCCACGGAGACGTAACGCATGTGGAGGCTACACGCTGTTCTCCGCGGCATCCACGCACAACTCGCCACACCGAGAGCGAGAACCACATTATAGTGACCACGAGGAGGTTACCCCATGTGACTCTATCCTCCCTAGCAACCGGGTCAATTTGGTTGCTAAGGAGACCTGGCTGGAGTCACTCAGCACGCCCTGGATTCAAACTCACGACTCCAGGTGTGATAGTCAGCGTCAATACTCGCCGAGATACACTGACCTCCTGTGATGATATTAACACAGAAAACATTTTTGACTCATTTATTTAACCCTTATATTGTGTTCCGGTTAATTTGAACCGGATGAAATTTGTTTTCTTACGATTTAGTATTTTAGTTTTATGTGTGTTGAGCGCGCTTTCATGCATCGTCTTTCCATGTGCACTCTTTAAGGAATATGATGTTCTCATCATATTATGTTGCGTTTGGGCTCGTTTGAATCGGGATATTCTGCTGTAAGTTACGAGATGTCATTGTCTGTTACATGTGTGTTTCAGGAAGTAATAAGGAAAAACGTGACAAAACGACACTCCTGTTTATTATATTTATGTGTGTTTGTGGGAATTTCATACACTAAAACTCACCTCAGTTTGACCTCTGAGTGAAACTAATTCACTTATTGCATTTGACTAATTCAGACATTTCCAGCAATATATAACACATGATTATCTCATCTTTTTATGGTTTTACCAACTGTGATAACAAATTTGCAAATGATGAGAATGAAACATTTACATTTATGCATTTGGCAGATGCTTTTATCCAAAAAGCAACCTGGAGTGGGGTTGTGGGGATCGAACCAGCAACCTTCTGATTACCAGTTCTGTGCTTTAGCCACCTATTCTGAGCTTTAAAATGACACAAACTTTGTTTAGATCAAGTGGTTAATTTGTGTATTTATTATATATTTTTTGTTTTCCGAAGTGAGTGTGCCCCCCCGGCCCAGAATGAGTTCAGTGAATCCTTTTATCAATAAAAATATATTTTTTAATATGTTCAAAAAAGTCATAATTACTAAAAAAGAAGTTGATAAAATATCTAATGCAATATGTTGTGATAATATATGCAATATGAGAGATTTATAAACAATCTTTATGGGCCGGTCATTTTTGACCGGGAACACAAAATGTTAAAAACAATCAAAAATGGCAGCAACAGTGAGGCCTTGTAGAATGGAAGTGAATGGGGCAAATACGTTAAAATACTCGGTTTCAAACATATAGCCACAAGACATAAACATTATACATGATTTTATTGTGATAAAAACACACACAAGTTTTAAAGCAATGTGTTATCTTTGTAAAATTGTGTACAACTTTACACTGATAAGGTTAGTAAGCACTTTTATCACAAACACAAAGTTACCTACTGTACTGTAGATTTACTTTAGTAAAGCGAAGCATGCATACCAAGAACACACTGTCCTCTAATGGTGGTCCTGTGAACTGAAAGAACATGATTCAATATTAAGATCCCATAATATTTATTCAGTTTTCAAAGCTAAATGTTCATCATTTACTCACCTTAGATGATATTTGGCGATCTGCCAGCTTCAGTCACCATTTACTTATATTGCATCTGTTTTGCCATACAAAGAAAGTGAATGGTGACTGAAGTACTCACAATGAAATCTCTTGTTTGCTGTAGAGATGGACGTCCTCTTAACGATGACGAAATAGCAGGGATGTTGATTGGTCTGCTGTTGGCAGGACAGCACACCTCGTCCACCACCAGCGCATGGATGGGCTTCTTCCTCGCACGGGACAGAACGTTACAGGAACGTTGCTACAGTGAACAGAAAACCATCTTTGGAGAAGATCTTCCACCGATCAACTATGACCAGGTGATACAACAAAATGATCATTAAGCTGTCATGATATGCATCAATCAGACACTACAGGACTGTGTCTTTGTGTTTTGCTGCAGCTGAAAGACTTGAGTTTGTTAGATCGTTGTCTAAAGGAGACGCTCAGACTGCGACCCCCCATAATGACCATGATGAGGATGGCAAAGACCCCACAGGTGCACATCAACACTACTAACAATATATATTTGCATATAACACACAGATTGAATGTCACATTTATTTAGAGGATGTTTCTCTGTCTGTCATCAGCTCGTGACTCGAGTCTTGAATCCGCTTAACATGTTTGTTCATTTTAGCACGATTCATTTAGTGAACCGTTTTAAAATCACAATTTACGCCAGTAGGTGGCAGTAATGAAGCACAGTTCACCACCCAAATTAGTCCAATTATACTTTATTTAAATTTGCGTATCTACAAATCTACTTCGAGAGCGTTTAAGCATCGTAAGTATTTTCCCCAAAAATGACATCATTTTGTGAACTGACTATACAAAAAGACAACATTAGCCTAAAAATTATATCTTTCAATGACGTCCCATCATTGTAATGTCATCAGTCACTTTTACTCATTATTCATCCCGCCACTTTCTCTCCTTGAGGGAGATTACAGAAGTAAATGAAAGCGGTCTCGCGGCTTAACCCGTGCAGCGAGAGCACAATGAGCGATCACACATTTGTGTGCGATTACAAAGTCACAGATTTTTAGGGGGTGGAACCCCTTCTAAATAGGGTCTAGCAACGCCATGTTTACCCTGGTCTCTGGAATACTCTATTCTGATTGGTCAATCGGACCTCCCAGTGGTCTGATATTTCTGAGTAACAACCGCACATCCGGTATTAATATCAGTGCAGTGATTCAGATATTACGAGTCCTTTTTCCTCTACAAGATGATATGAACTTATAAATATTCCATGTCCATTTATTTATTTGACCGGTAGTTGCGTGTCGGGATAATGAGCAGTTCGAAGGTAATTAATAGCCGAGTAATGAGCGGGATAATCTACAGTCAGCCGGTCATTATCGCAAAATAACCCCCCGTCCTGTCCATCCTGTCTGGGATTATTTTGTGGATGTGTTATTGTACAATCAGCTCTTAAAATGTACAACAAACTAGTTACTTGTGTTGCTGAAAATTAGTTTATTGTCTTATATTGTTTTCGCCAAAGTTTTACAAAAGCTGTATACCCTTCGATTTAATTTAGCATTGTGCTAAATAGCAACCCTGACCCATTGTAAACTGGGTCTTCATATATACGTCAAGTGTCACTTAAAACTGGTATATTAATGTTATTCATCAATGTAATTCAGCAGAGGTAAATTACACCCAAATATCAGGTAGCTAAAACGTCCTGTAACTAAATCAATGTTTCCACATCTTCAACAGAAAGTCGGTGAATTCACCATCCCACCGGACATCAAGTGTGTGTGTCGCCAACAGTGAACCAAAGGCTTCAGGACACGTGGTCAGAGCGGCTGCAATTTAACCCGGACCGCTACTTAAATGACAACCCCGCGGCCGGAGAAAAGTTTGCTTATATTCCATTCGGCGCGGGTGAGATTTCGGTTACAGTAAAGGGTTGTTTATGGGGCAGATCAGCCTGAGTTGAAGCGGATAACATTTCTTTCTAGTTCCTGGTGTTTTGGACTGAATGTTTAGAATAAATGTGCAACACCATTTCCATTTTATCAACAGTGACTTATGTGATAATACAACAATGCAAAGTCCCATAATGACTCAGAAAAGCAAGGGATGCTTTGCTAATGATTGAAAAGAGAGTGGTTTAATAGTTAGTCAATGTTTAATAAAGATTGGCCTATTAGAGGGATGCCGGAGGTTCTGGTTTCACACTTTGATTTTCACTGCTTATGCATTTTTATAGGTCGTCATCGTTGCATCGGGGAAAATTTCGCCTATGTGCAGATTAAAACGATCTGGTCGACTCTGCTGAGGCTGTTTGACTTTGAGCTGGTGGACGGACACTTTCCTGCTGTGAACTACACAACCATGATACACACGCCGCACAATCCCATCATCAAATACACACGGAGAAACACACAACAACAGACCAGCACTAAACAATAGTGAAGAAACTACTGTTGAGAGAACTCAAAATTACATTTATGCTTTTGTTGTCCTTCTTAATACAAACACTTTGTAATCCAGTGCAAGTGAAAACAAAAAAATAAACCTTTAAGCTCAAATGGGCCCGGGAGAAAAATAATAATTGTCCAAATATTAATAACTACAGTCTTGACATGTTTACAAGCTCTAATTTCCAATGCATGAACATTATGACCAAAACTGATCAAGTGCTTTAAAATCTGCAGATAAATCAGAAGTTTTCCATTTTGATCATTTATAAAACAAAATTGTACTGTTTATATTATTACAATCAGTAACAACATCAAACTCATCAAATATTCATGTGTCATATGTTGTTGGAAAGCTCTTAAATAGTAAAATACAACCAGACTATTTGTTTTACTCACAATAATAAGTATGTCTTTGACAATTATGTTTCATGTGAACAGGTGTTGCTTATAGGTCACGCTTTCCCTTACAAATTCACGGAAAATAAACAGAATATAAAATATTGCATATCATTATTTAGAGGAGGTGATTATCTTTCAATCGAGTCCACACACAAGATAATCAGATGTATAGATCATTAGATAATCCACATGAAGCACAATGTGCACACAGCATCTTGAAAACACCTGGATCAGATGACTTCAGTAATAATGTAGCATCAAGGAATGCAAAACACATTTTTGGGTTGGGATTGGTGCAAAAATCATCCATACTTGGGCAGAGAGTCATGTGATCAATCACAGTAATTACATATGGCCACCAGGGGATGGGGCTAAGTACACGACACAGACTCAATGATGACTCAAATGGCACAGAATGAAACTCATTCTGTGAAATCTCATGACTGAAATCATGCCAGGGCACCTGGGGTTAGGAGGTTTTACATTTCTGTTTGGCTTGTACATCTACCATCAGTCCTCTTCTTACTATATCTTTGTATTTCAACAGTGGCTTTGGGATGTCAGAGTTAATGTACCACATCAAATGTAATTTTAACTGCCATGGAATAAAAGCTTTGAGCAGCTGGATGATTGCACGGCTGTGAAACACAATGAAAATCATTATAAGATACTCACACACACACATACACTCACACAGTATATGTGAACTCAGTGGGATAAAAGTATGTTCAATAACATAAATAACATTATACCCAATGACTTTAAATGAACTGTTCTCACATGCCACTAATTTGTTATACAATGCAAAGACATTCAGACTTAAAAGTGCTGTCAGCAATTTTAGCAGTTCTAGAACTTCCACAAGCTGGAGGTTTGGATTAGCCACGCCCCCTCTTTCCAAAACCTCAATACGTAATAGAGCGCAACAGAGCCCATGCACTTGCCGTGATGGTTTCATAAGTATTTTCCCCATTGACTTGTCAAAAAATCCTTTATAAAAGAGTTATAACTCATAAACCAACCAGTTCCAAGGTGATTCACAACATTACAAACTTTAAATTTGACGCAAAGAAGTATTTTAAAATATAAAGACAAAAGGTATAAGAGGACACGAACTACAATCCCATGAAGCATTGCGAATGACACAATTTAATTAAAAGCAATGGAAATATACACTCGCCTAAAGGATTATTAGGAACACCATACTAATACTGTGTTTGACCCCCTTTCGCCTTCAGAACTGCCTTAATTCTACGTGGCATTGATTCAACAAGGTGCTGAAAGCATTCTTTAGAAATGTTGGCCCATATTGATAGGATAGCATCTTGCAGTTGATGGAGATTTGTGGGATGCACATCCAGGGCACGAAGCTCCCGTTCCACCACATCCCAAAGATGCTCTATTGGGTTGAGATCTGGTGACTGTGGGGGCCATTTTAGTACAGTGAACTCATTGTCATGTTCAAGAAACCAATTTGAAATGATTCGAGCTTTGTGACATGGTGCATTATCCTGCTGGAAGTAGCCATCAGAGGATGGGTACATGGTGGCCATAAAGGGATGGACATGGTCAGAAACAATGCTCAGGTAGGCCGTGGCATTGAAACGATGCCCAATTGGCACTAAGGGGCCTAAAGTGTGCCAAGAAAACATCCCCCACACCATTACACCACCACCACCAGCCTGCACAGTGGTAACAAGGCATGATGGATCCATGTTCTCATTCTGTTTACGCCAAATTCTGACTCTACCATCTGAATGTCTCAACAGAAATCGAGACTCATCAGACCAGGCAACATTTTTCCAGTCTTCAACTGTCCAATTATGGTGAGCTCTTGCAAATTGTAGCCTCTTTTTCCTATTTGTAGTGGAGATGAGTGGTACCCGGTGGGGTCTTCTGCTGTTGTAGCCCATCCGCCTCAAGGTTGTGCGTGTTGTGGCTTCACAAATGCTTTGCTGCATACCTCGGTTGTAACGAGTGGTTATTTCAGGCAAAGTTGCTCTTCTATCAGTTTGAATCAGTCGGCCCATTCTCCTCTGACCTCTAGCATCAACAAGGCATTTTCGCCCACAGGACTGCCGCATACTGGATGTTTTCACACCATTCTTTGTAAACCCTAGAAATGGTTGTGCGTGAAAATCCCAGTAACTGAGCAGATTGTGAAATACTCAGACCGGCCCGTCTGGCACCAACAACCATGCCACGCTCAAAATTGCTTAAATCACCTTTCTTTCCCATTCTGACATTCAGTTTGGAGTTCAGGAGATTGTCTTGACCAGGACCACACCCCTAAATGCATTGAAGCAACTGCCATGTGATTGGTTGATTAGATAATTGCATTCATGAGAAACTGAACAGGTGTTCCTAATAATCCTTTAGGTGAGTGTATAAAACGATTGATTTTAGGTTGTTGGTTATAAATATAGAAACAATATATTTTACGTTTATTGCAAAATATTCAGAAATATACGAGTAGTTTGAGGATGAAGGAAGTCAAAGGTGTGTCATGGGATTGTGCGGTCTCTTCTGGGCTTTGTTGGCTTCAGTTCTCTGATTGTTGGATCTTCACGGGTAGTTTAGTTGATCTCCAGGAATAAAGTGATTTTTAAACAATGACCACATACGTGGACTATATGCTCAGTTTCAGTTCATTGAGAATCAATGGGTTCATCCAAAAACTGGGATATTTTTTCTTTTATAATTTATAATGTATCATTTAGTTTTACATGGTTGCAGTGATTGAATGATTCTGGCCAACACTTTAAATCAGAATTCATTATGCTAATGTTTGATGTAATGTCTGTAATGTCTCACAATTTAATACAAACACTAGACTTTTTACAGCTTGCTAATATTTAAAATTTCACAACTTAGTCCCGCTGTCCACATAAGTAAACATCAGTTTACAGGAAAACTATTTGGCCTAAAAAAATGTATATTTATATATATATATTTGCATGTTTCTTTGGGGTTTGTAGATGCAAATGAAAAAGAATGGAAAAGGCACACAGCGGTCATGCTTGGGTATCATGAGGTTTAAGGTTTATAAGTTGTTGTTAAAAATTTATTTTAACTTCCGGCAGCAGACTGTTGAGCTCAATTTAGCCTCAATAATAAACCTGCAACTAAACACAATCACAACCCGCAAAATGATTGACAGGCAGAAAGCTTCAGTGACCACATCCCATGGTCACATTTGTGTTTGCCATCTATAGAGTCTAGACCGGCCACAGACACTTACAGTATTTCATTACTTTCAGGGTAGGAACACCGGATAGCACAGGGGTACTGGAGGCAACACCTGATATACTGTTCAGCCTGAAACAGAAGACACAGAAACATCACTGTAAGTCTCTCTTGTCCAGAGCGGCTGTGGTGGGTTAAAACAATATGAACAAGATTCAGTGAATTTATATCAGCCCACAACAAGAACACACTTATTCATTTTATATAAATATAAAAGCTTTTATATTTATTTTAATTGAAAACTTTATATATAATTCAAAACTATTAAAATAAATATATTGATATTGAAACTATTAGGGACTATAAAGATGAATATTCTCCCTAAGTTTATTTTTCTTCATCAAAATCTCCCAGTTAGTATCAAAAGTGTTTTTAGACAATGAAATAAACTTTGTACATATATAAAACAGGAAACCTCAAATTATTCGTATAATTCTTCAGAAAAGGATTGGAGGACTAGAATTTATAAATGTAATTAATTATTATAAAGTTTCCCAAATTCAGCCTCTATTGAAGAATCTAAGTGACATTTAGGAAGAAAATGGATGAAATGGGGAAATCTCTATAATCCTGCACAAAGCAACACATTTATATTAATAGATTATATTTGTATTAATACTTTTAGAAGTTGGTTAGAATAAAAATAAAAATAGTAAAATGAAGAAAAAGTGATTTCATGAGATAATAAACTGAAGATATGATGAAGACTGTTCACTGATAAACTAATTAAATCTTTTCAATCGAGCACAAAATATGAACCACAAAAAATTCACAATTAATTATTTACAGACGTTAAAGAAATAAAACTGAACTAAATATATTTGGGTTGATCAGAATATCGGCTTTGAAACAGATTAAACCAGAACCACAACAATCTCAAAGATGGAGAGAAATTATTTCAGAAATAATATATTAACAATAATAATAATAATAAGCTTTAAAAAAAGCTAGTAATCTGGAATGAAAGAAAGATTTTATTGCTTAATATAGTATGTTTATATATTCAAATATATTTTTTGCTATGGTTAAAGAGAGTAAATGAAAAGCAATAAATAAAATACAACTTTATCTGCTGAAAATCTACATTTAGATTCTCAAATAACTTATTTATCATGAAGAGTCGATTTTGTGTATTTCTCAGACTTGTGAAGTGCGCTTTAAGAGACAAGGGGGAGGGACTTGATTGCGTCAGAGATGTCATTTCACTCACAGCTGATTGGTTTATTTTACTCACAGCTGATTGGTTCAGCTTCTGTTAGCGATCTGTAATCCAAAGGAAAGCTGCTACACAGCAGGTCAGTCGTGTAGTTTTGGCCACCGAAACCGGCTTCATGGTTCAGTCCTCCACTTTTTTACGTTTAGTTAAATTATGCAATTAATCTGTTAATAAATCAGCATAAATTAATGTTGTGTAATACACAATATTGTCCTCTGGGGGAACTTAAAACTATTGCTGTTAACTCTTGTTTATGCTTCTAAATGTAAATCTGAAGTGTAAACAATGTTTTCAAACAGCCTAAAGAATCCGCCCCTCATCTGCTGCTGGTCAAACAGATAGTCCCGCCCCCAACTCATACCATTGGTCGAGAAAAAGGGGTCGCACGCCGGACGCGTCTGGATGACGTTATAAAATGCTAATCACTAGTTTTCTATGAATGTACACACACCACTACTCGAATATTTCCATTAAATTCATCCAAGATGTATTTACTTTATTTATTTGTTCATTCTTGAGAAGTGAAGAATCTTGGTAACGACGCGCCCCGTGTCTGATACCTGTGACGTGTCCGATACCTGTGACGTGTCCTAACCGCGACGCAACGCTTCTCCGGTATGCGACCGTCATTATGTTGCTGGTGTCTAAATGGGTCGCTCAAATAACAAAACAAAGACAGTTTACAAGAAAATTAACCTATGAATCGCTTACTTACATTTGACTGAATATTAAACTGGGATAGAAGAAAGTATTATAACACCAGCTTTAAACAGACATAAAATATGCAAGCATATATCAGATGTTTCTTCTACAGATTAAAAACATTATCAGTATATCAATCCTTAACTCAATTTATTTTAATATTCGTGGCAATACAGACCATCAATGTACAATGCACCCGCAATCATTGATTCTGTCCAGCAGATGGGGATGTTAACACATCTGCAACCGTGCACGCGCTTCTCAGCGCGTCAGAATTCCGCGTGACGCACTTATATCTCGCGTCCTCGTGAATAGTAATACAGATTTATTTCCCAGTTAATACCAACATTCCCAGTGAATCAGTCAGAGGGACATCATGGCGAAAAACATCATGCTGTTTTGGGGCTCCGGTTCCCCGCCGTGCTGGAGGCTGATGATCGCGCTGGAGGAGAAAAACCTGCAGGGATACAACAACAAACTCCTGTCGTTTGATAAACAAGAACACAAAACTAAAGAAGTGACGGATCTCAATCCCCGAGCACAGGTCCATTACACACTTACTAACGCATTAAAGATGTCCATATGTTTATTGTGTTCGTCTAATGTATTCAGCAAACCTTTAAAAACTTTAAACAAGTTTAGTTTCATTTTGCACTTTATTTCTGCAGCTTCCAACATTCAAGCATGGAAACATCATCGTGAACGAGTCTTTCGCTGCATGCTTGTATCTGGAGGTCAGAGGTCAACTTGTAATACAAATCTAATTTTAATGCATTTCTGTTTAACTTCATGATTTTTTCAAATGTTAATTGACAAGTAATGTGTTAATTACAAAAATAAATGTAATTAAAAACGTAAAGCTATATGCCAATTAAGTAATATTTGTGTTAATGTTGGTTATATTTGGGTTGTAAAAGCGTTTCTGCTCTTTTGGTAACTACAGAAAAACTTCACAACACAATTTCAATGCGGGTTTTTCCTGTTTCCTGTATATAAAAAGTGATTTATTTGAAATGAAATAGTTTGGACACAATATTGACACTATTGTTATTTGTGTGTGAAGAGTGAGTTTAAATCTCAAGGCACCCGTCTGATCCCAGATAACCCGACTGAACAAGCTCTCATTTATCAGCGCATGTTTGAGACCAACAACCTGCAAGAGAAAATGTGTAAGTGTCCTAAAACAGCCTCTTTAATCACTAACACACATTACACAAGGATACATGCATCTATAGGATGTCTCTGCATTGGCATAACTCCAGCGTCCTGTGTGCAGATGATGTGGCATTTTATGAGATGTTTGTACCGGAGGAAGAAAGACACGAATCCGCCGTGAAGAGAAAGAAAGAGAGTTTAATTGCAGAGCTGAAACTGTGGGAGAGCTACTTGGAGAAGGTTTTTGTTATTATAAGCTCATTTTACATGTTATATTCCTGCTCGTTAAGTAGATTAGATGCTGTTTCTTCATTTACATTATAAGGCAAAGCACTAAAGGTGCATTTTATTCGTTTTATTTCCCCTTTTCTCCCAATTTGGCATGCCCAGTTACCAATGTGCTTTTAAGTCCTCGTGGTGGTGTAGTGACTCAATCAGTTGCCTCCGCGTCTGAGACGTCAATCTGCGCATCTTATCACATGACTTGTTGAGCGCGTTAACACGGAGACGTATTGCGTGTGGAGGCTTCAATCTATTCTCCGCAGCATCCACGCACAACTCACCACACGCCCACCGAGAGCGAACCACATTATAGCGACCCCATGTGACTACCCTCCCTAGCAACAGGGCCAATTTGGTTGCTAAGGAGACCTGGCTGGAGTCACTCAGTACACCCTGGGATTTGAACTAGTGAACACCAGGGGTGGTAGCCAGCGTCTTTTACCGCCGAGATGCCCAGACCACCAGCACTAAAGGTGCATTAAGTAATTTGCTGAAATGGATCACGTGTAATCAAGCGCAAGGTTGGCATAAGAGCAAATACATGTTTCAGTCGTCACTATTACAGCTGCACGATTATGCCGAAAAATCATAATGGCTGATTATTTCCTCTGATGTTATTGCGATTATTCATTTAAATTAATAAAATTTATATAAAATACTTTGTGTGGGGCAGTTGCATGCCATATTCTTGATTTAGACACATTCAGAACGGTGTTCCTGAATCGCTCTAATATTTTAATTGCATGAAAAGTAAAAAGTGTTTTTCATATGGTGAATAAACGGTACACAGTATAAATTAGATAACGAGCATGACTGATTTGCTTTTAGACTCAACGGAAGCACATCTAAATGAAATGCTGTAATTGATACTTTTCATGATTATATAATCGTGACAGCTGTAATTGTAATCTTGATTATTTTGTATTAATTGTGGCGCCCTCGTCCCTATCGAGCAACTGAACACAAAGTCCAATCTTTATCAAACTTGGACCACATAGTCTGCAAGACGATATGAGGAAACGGCCACATGTGATCAAGTTCTGACGCTATGGCGGCGCTATAACTACAATCAAACCTTCTGTTCAAACTATCTGTATCTCAGTATCAGCTAAATGTTTGTTTTGGTCCAATGATTGCCGTTAATATTCATTAGTCTTATGTGGATGAGATTGCGGTCACTACACAAGCATTATGTTTAATAATAAACTCATTTGTTCACCAGATGGGGAAAGGGTCGTATCTCGCTGGAAAGATCTTCACCATGGCTGATGTTGTTTGTTTCCCCGTCGTTGCGTATTTCCCACGTCTTGGGTGAGTGAAATCTCTCTGCACGGAGAACACAATCAGATAACTTTATCACTAATGTCTTGTTTTCCAGTAGAAACATTTAAACATCCTTAATACGAATATAAATATGTATCTTAAGACTATATCTTTAAGGGCAGATCTTTTTAAAACAAATCCTTCCTCGTGAGATCAAAGTACAAATCAAAGGCTGGTTGAATCATTAATATGTTTGATGATTGGCAGGTGTCCTAAAGAGAGGTGTCCCAGACTGATGGAGTACTATGACATGGTGAAGGACCGTCCCAGTATTAAAGCCAGCTGGCCACCTCACTGGCTGGAGAACCCAAAGGGACCGGACACTCTGAAGAACTTATAGAGACAACTGATTACAACCTGGAGATGTTACTAATACTGCAGGATCAAAATACACATAAACAGTTCCAGGTGCACTCTGTACATCTCCTCATTAAAAAACATTTAGTCCTAAATAAGTTTGAAACACGTATAAAATCATGAATACTTACATGAGATGAAGACTCCAGTCGTATCAGTGACCTTATACTTTCTCCTAAACCAGCTTCACATGCATAGACAACTACAAGTCATTCATTAGTTCATTTTCCTGTAAACATTGTTGTGCCATGTTTGTTTTGGGGACCGTGACATTGCCAATGGCGTGAGTCGGGGACAGGACTGTCTGTTTGATCACTTCAGTGTTTTCAGAAATCAATATTCATGTTTTTCTATTTGATGGTGTTAAAATTACAAACTTCATCTTAAGCTTTAATGCATCAGATGTGCCTGTATTATGTTTAGCGGCAAAACATTTACAGAAGTCAACAGAGATTTCTGGAGTGCACGTCTATACTAATGATATCATAAATCAATATAATCCAAAAATAAATCAAAATTCTGCGTAATCAAATGTTTCTGTCATTCTTCACATAGTTGAGCAATCTGTCCTATGTCTGTTTTCACACCGGCGCTATAAAATCTCCCGTACAGTAAAACAGATTTATTTCCCAGTTAATATCTACATAACCAGTGAATCAGTCAGAGGGGCATCACGGCGAAAGACATCGGGCTGTTTTGGGCCTCCGGTTCAGGTCACTTACAATGGAAGTCAATGGGGGCAATTTTTGGAGGATTTAAAAAGGCAGAAATGTGACGCTTATAATTTTATAAAAGCACTTACATTAATTCTTCTGTTAAAACTCTTGTTTGAGCAGTAAAGTTGTTTTACAGTTGTTTAAGGGTATCAGCGTGGCAATAAAGTTGCAAAATTGGCTTTAACTTTACACAGATGCAGATTTTATAACACTTAAATCATGTTAACACACATCGTTTACGTCTCGTTTAGGAATACCACTTTTCTCTCTTCCAATCCGATATCTGAAATCTCAGAATCGTCCGATACGATCCGATACCGGAGATGTTTTTTGCATAATCAGTTTAGAATATCTTCACATTATTGTGAGGAACTAATTGAGTTCTCTGTAATACGTAAAGAAACACAAACCTCAAACTACACATTATTTCAATATAAATGTATAGATGATGTCACACATTCAAATACACATACTTCATGACTAATACACATTGTTATTACATGTTATTAACAAATATTTACAATTACACCCAGTTTACAAGGAATGTAACCGATGATGCATTGCGATGTGACTTGCTGCAATGTTTTGAGTCAGTGTACAACAGAGCCACACACACGGACCAATCAGCTTTAAATATTATTATTTATATTTATTTATTTTTAAATAAAAGTATAACTACTTCAGATTTGATAATTAGTTAAATTATATGTAAAACATTTTTAATGATGCACCGGAATAAAAATCCTGGACTCTTTATATTTATTTGTAATATTGTCACATTAGGTCCTCCATAAGAGACTAGTTTTGAAATTGGGAACGGTCAACGGATGTAGAAAGGAAGTCCCGCCTTACAGGTAAAAGAGCCAATCACCTTTCAGAAACTGATATCGCCTGTCAATCAACTAGAGAACGCGCATGCGCATTAGCTACACAAGCCGGGAGAATTGCGTTTGTTTAGTGTTATCAGAGATAAAGAAGCACATTTTATGATTCCAGTGTCTTCAGATTTTACTGCTGAACATATTTTAACACTGAAATATGTTTTTTATCTTAATCTCGCGTCCGTTATAGATGAGATGTTTAATTGAAGCGCAAATAAATTGACTGAACGGTTTTATTACACAAACTGGATTAAATATTAGTTTGATGAGAGCATTTAATATTACACTCAAAGTTAATGCATCATAAGAGCAGATATTCAGTTCTATTGTTGACAGTTTTAGGGGGGTGCACCGTTCCTGGAGGTACTGCAATACCAGGTCGATGCGTGGAGTGGACGGAGCAAGCCCCTATTCCATCTCCCTGATCCAAAAATCAATTTAATATATGGTCCCCGGATAGGGGACGTATCAGATATTAAACTGATAAGAACAGATTTTTCTTTCGAAAAAATTTTATTGTCACTCTTTTTCTTTTTTCAACAATTTTTCTTTTCAAATATGTTTTCACACAATCTTACCATTTTCCTTTAACCAATAAAACAACACATATACACACAACTTCATAATATTTGCAAAATAAAAAGGACAATTAACAAGACAAATTTAAGACACTAGTAAAATCATAAAAAATCTTAAAAGTCCATATTTTTCAATTGTGTGTTAAAAGTAATGTTTTAAAAATAATAAATAAAAACAACTTGGTGCCAATTTAAAATGCCATCTATTGTTCAAGACCGGGATGAGTCCCTATCAAATTGGCCATCATCCCACTCTCCAGGAAAGGCACTTGGCATGCCGCTTCTGTGCTCAGAGGAGATCCCCTCTCCTCCTGCCCGCTGGCCTGCTGTTCCCGTAGCCGGTGGTGGTAAGGGTGCATCTACAGGCGGCCAAAGTACGGTGGCGGCCGGGACCTCTTCCGTGTGACCCCGGCCCCCCCGTCCGAATAACAGCGCCCGGTACCCCTGCAGCGTTGATGTTACCATTTGCTCGCTCGCGTGGAGGGGAACCGTAACGTGTTTCCCCACCAGCAGGTTTCTTGTGGTCCAGATGGCATCCTTGATTGAGTTGAAAGTGAGCCAGAGCGAGGTAAAGTTTTTTGCTGTACAGTCCTTCAAGCCCTGGCCCACACCAAGGATGGCGAGCTTGTAATCCATCTGGACCCTACCCGCTGGCAGGCACGGGAAATACAGGGGCCGGTCTTGGCCCACAGGTCCCGCGCAGCGCTGCACTCCCAGAGCAGGTGTCAGTACTGTCTCCGGGCACTACACCCCGGACGAGGGCAGACTGGATTCTTGGCCATGCCTCTGGAGTGCATCACCGCCCTGACCGGGAGGATCTCATGGGCCACCATCCACGCCATGTCCTTGTGCCTATTCTGGAGAGTTGGGTGGGCAGCATTTTTCCAAACATCTTTTGCCTCACCTAGTGTGAGGCCTGGGACTGGACTCACTGTTTCCCGGTCCTGCACAAGAGAGACAAGAGATTTGTGGTTGGTTAAAAGGGTGACATCTTGCGACTCTAAACAATTTCTTTTTAAAAACTTCTTGATAAAATCATATTCTTTTGGAAGATTAAAAGCCAATGGGGTTGTCAAATCTTTTTTTAAAATCTTTAAAGCTCTCAGGTAATACCCCATCCAAAAGCGGGCCATGGCTGCAGTCTTATTTTCTGTGGATGGGGTCACCGCGATAACCAATATGCAGGGCAGTGAAGCGGCTGGCTAAAAACAGGTGGGGGTCTGGGAGGCCTTTTCCCCCATTTTCTGGTCTTTTCTTGATGACCTCCCTTTTCAGTCTTTCCCACCTGGACCCCCACAAGAAATAAAACACTGCCCTCTCCAGGTCTAGAAGAAAACTCCTAGGGGACTAAAAACAGAGCATGTAAGTAAAAGTAAGGGTAAAATCACTGCTTTAAATATTAAAACCTTTCCTTCTAGAGTCAATCGTCTTAGTCCCCAAAACCCCAGTCTTTGCCTGACTTTCCCTAGCATGTCAGTCCAATTTCCCCGTCCTCCACCCTCTTTGTCAAATTTAACCCCTAAAATTTTTAGCTCGGTCTCTTTAAAAACGACTTCAAGTCCACCTGTGTCAACGTTTCCCCAAGGCCCAAAAAGCTGGGCCTCGGACTTACTTCTGTTGAGCTTGGCGCCCGAGGCCCGACCGTACCAGTCTGTCACATCCATTGCTCTTCTTACTGATAAAAAGTCTGTCGCTAAAAGGGTCACGTCGTCCATGTACAGCACACAGGTCGCCGTCAGTCCACCAGTCCCCGGAACGTCTAGTCCTTTAATCCATTTATCCTTTCTCAAGATCTGTGCCAGTGGCTCAATGCACGCCACATAAAGGAGAGGAGATAAAGGGCATCCCTGACGGACACCACTACAGATATTTATCATTTTGGTTAAGTGCCCATTTACAAGAATTTTGCTGACTATGTCATTGTACAGCAGTCCCACCCAGGCTATGAACCTCCCTGGAAAACCCATTTTTGTCAGTACGTGAAACAAGTACTGGTGCGAGATCCGATCAAATGCTTTTTCAAAATCTAAATTGAGGACTACTAGTCGAAAATTTCTGTCTCTCGCATAACAGATGGCATCTCTAATCAGTACTAGGCTGTCCGTGATCTTCCTCCCTGGCACAGCACAAGCTTGATCCGGGTGGATTACGTCCTCTAAAACAGTCGACATACGTGTGGCTAAAATCTTACTAAAAAGCTTACAGTCAAAATTTAAAAGCGTAATCGGTCGCCAGTTCTTTAGGTCAGTCTTGTCTCCCTTTTTGTACAACAGTGAAACTGTCCCTATTCTAAAGCTGTCGGGAAGTCTGGTCAAAGTCTCAAATTCTTTAAAAACGGTCAATAATTCATGTGCTAAAATATCCCAAAAAGTCACATAAAACTCTAGGGGGAGTCCGTCCATTCCTGGGGACTTCCCCTTTTTAAAACTTTTAAGAGCCTTATGAATTTCTAAAATGTTAAAATCCTGGGATAAAAAACCACCTTTGCCATTGACATTTTTCTCTAAAAACGCTAAAACTTCCCTTAAAGTGTCATTATCTACTCTTTTTTTGCAATACAAATCTTCATAATATTTTGTGACCTCACTTAAAACTTCTTTTGTTGTGTGCACTTCCCTCCCTCCAGTTTTTAAAGATGTTATTACCCCTCCCCGTGTGATAATTTTTTAAAGAAATACCTGGTGCACTTTTCGCCTTCTTCAATGTCTCTTTCTCTGCTTCTTAAAATGACACCTTTGCTTCGTGTTTCACTTAAAACTGACATTTCCTTTTTTATTTTTTTATATCATCACTAAAATCCAAACCGTTATTTAAAAGGTTAAAATATCTCTGTAGTCTTTTTGCAGCCCCATCATGTGCCTTTTCCCTCTGTTTTTCTTATTTTTCCCTACCTTTCTAAAAAACTGTCTTGTCCTGGCCTTTACCATCTCCCACCACTGTGCTCGTGAATCATAGAAGTCTTGGAGGGTCTGCCATTGGCTGAACTGCTCCCTATATTCTCCAACTACTTCCTCATCTTCCAACAAGGAGCAGTTCAGCCTCCACAGCCCTCCCCCTACAGTCACACCGGTGGGGAGTGCAAGGG
This sequence comes from Xyrauchen texanus, assembly GCF_025860055.1. NCBI lineage: Eukaryota > Metazoa > Chordata > Actinopteri > Cypriniformes > Catostomidae > Xyrauchen > Xyrauchen texanus. The sequence goes on along the minus strand of NC_068301.1, from coordinate 1,588,156 downwards.
TGCAAGACAGCATCAAGTGGTCGGAAAAAAGAGGGGGTCAATGTTGCATCGGATGGCGGGCAGTCCCTTGTAAAAACATAGTCGATTCGAGAGGCTCTGGCCCCATCACCACTAAACCAGGTGAAGCCCTCCTCTCCTTGATGCATTTTTTTAAAACAGTCGACTAGCTTAAAATCTTTGACTAAACCCTGCAATAAAACCGAAGTCTTGTCAGCCTTAAAATCCTCTCCAACCCTCTTTCTGTCTTTCTGCGTTAAAACACAGTTAAAATCCCCTGCCACTACTAGGGGAACCCTACCTAACATGTGGGGCTGCAGGTCTTCTAAAAGCTCATACCTTTCATTTTTATCAGTAAAACCATACACATTTAAAATGTTAAAATCCTTGTCCAAAAAAGTCATGTTTGCTAAAATTGCCCGCCCATCCCTAACCACAGTGCTACCCTTCACCACAATGTTGGGATTATTTATTAAAATGACAACACCGTCACATTTGTTTTGGTTGGATCCACTCCATAGTGAGGGACCTGGAGTCCACATCTCCTCCCACTTCCTATAATTTGTTAAAAAGGCAGAGCACACTCTTGCAATAAAAACACATCTGACTTACAAGACTTTAAAAAGGATAAAACACTCTGTGCTCGCATGAGTGGACCTCACACTTCTTACATTAAGAGTAGAGATAGTGAGGGTCATGAGCAGTATGGTTAAAAGGCATGGACATTTAACTCTAAGAAACATTGCATATTAAAGACTCACAGAGTTATCAATTAAAATCATATTAAATTTCCTGTGATACCTGCTCCTCCTTTATACCCATGATGACTTGGGGTCAGGAGGGCAGATGCTTAATGCCTGCAGAGCCACAGAGAGACTCTCTTGCAGCTCCTTTGGCGATGATGATTCTTAGCTTTACATGCAGAAAATGAGACCTCATTTGGGGATTCTTGAGGCCACATACGGTCCAGCTCTTCCATAAAGGAACTCTCTGGGCTGATGAGTTGCCCTCTGCTTTTTCTCCTCTGTTTTAGCCAGAGGAGATCCCATGGGCCTTTTCTGCACCTGAGCATTCGGAAGTGCGTAATCCGCTTCACTCCTACTGGACTCCAAACTCGCCTCAGGCACGGTGATTAAAGAGGAAGTTGTTTCCTCCTCTCCCTCCTCTACATCTACATATTCTTTGGGAGGTGAGCTTCCTCCACCTGTTCAAATAAAATGTTTGACTCTGCCCCTGTTGCCGCCCCACTTCCTCCTCTTTGTCCAATCCCTGAAGCTGGCTGGGAATTTGAATTTCCCGCCAAAACCTCAGGGACCGCCTCCTCCTCTTAGTATCTCCGGTTTGCTCAATCTGTGGGACAGCCATTTTGTTACTTTTCACTATGTTGGCAAAGCTTTTAGGGCAATCTCTGTAGAGGTGGTTTGATTCTCCACACAGGTTGCACCGTCTGCCATTGGTACATTCTTCAAAACTGTGACCAATTGCTCTACACTTCCCACATATTATTTCTTGGCAGGCTTCAGCCAGATGCCCAAATTTCGCACACTTCCTACATAATTTAGGCATCCCTGATAATGAATGTAGCCTCTGTTCTCTCCCAACACAATCATGGAAGGTAGATGTTTCAGACCCTGGTAGCCCTCAGCGTCTTCCCATTGTTTAATGGGAATTACGCCAGGAGCATGTTCCAAATGCCATCCTCATCCAACACTTTGACTGGTTGGACCTCGAACAGTGCAAAATCTACCCAGCCAAACACAGATATCATCTCCAGTTACTGTTTCATTAAACATCCTAACAATCACAGTTTTGAGTGTGTTGTCAGAAAGCTTTCTACAGCGAACATGGAGAACTGGGCCTTAACTGAACTCAAACTTTTGCCAAAACACTACTCAACAAGGAAGCATTCTTGAAACTTAGGTCAAACCCTTTGTTCAGGGGCAGAGTCATTAAACAATTCAAATTCATCAGGCATTAAAATTAAGAGTGTTTTGGATCAGCCTTCTGGAGAAAGTCAAGCAAGACATTCCCAGGAGCTTCCCCTAGCTGTCAAACAAAACCTTGAATGAGCTGCCATGGAGCATCCAGGCGCCAGGCAAAATGATGCAGTTGATATTTTGCAAGACGCTCATCACAGCAGTGTTAACTATAAGCAATGTATATGAACAGATTAAAGATGACTGTTATTGAGAACAAATCTCAATATGATGCTGGCTTTAGCCAGAAAACTGTTGCTCAAAGATAAGTCCGTGCTCGACTATTCTGGGAACAACAACGGCAGAAACTGTATAGTAATCTATTTTAAACTTTAAACTACTTTTAAAGCGCAATTTCATTCATTATGAATAATCACAGTGTATTTACTTAGTTACTCAAATTGTTCTACCTAGAGCAGTATTCGTTCTGGCTGAAGTCAATAGTGATACATAGGCACTGACGTTAGCCAATCATAACAGTGGGCGTTAACACTGAAGTCTTAAATGGAAAACGCCCCAAAACAGACTGTTTGAATCAGAGGATGAGAAACAGGGTGGGAAAAGGTCATAAATCACTAGATTTTAAAAAGTTTTTCTTAAAAAAATATATTAATACTATAATTGCACCTAAGGGAACATAATAATACAATAAAAAACACAATCTTACCATTTTCCTTTAACCAATAAAACAAAACATATACACACAACTTCATAATATTTGCAAAATAAAAAGGACAATTAACAAGACAAATTTAAGACACTAGTAAAATCATAAAAAATCTTAAAAGTCCATATTTTTCAATTGTGTGCTTAAAAGTCCCTATTTTTCAATTGTGTTAAAAGTAATGTTTTAAAAATAATAAATAAAAACAACTTGGTGCCAATTTAAAATGCCATCTATTGTTCAAGACCGGGATGAGTCCCTATCAAATTGGCCATCATCCCACTCTCCAGGAAAGGCACTTGGCATGCCGCTTCTGTGCTCAGAGGAGATCCCTCTCCTCCTGCCCGCTGGCCTGCTGTTCCCGTGAGCCGGTGGTGGTAAGGGTGCATCTACAGGCGGCCAAAGTACGGTGGCGGCCGGGACCTCTTCCGTGTGACCCCGGCCCCCGTCCGAATAACAGCACCGGTACCCCTGCAGCTTTGATGTTACCATTTGCTCGCTGGCGTGGAGGGGAACCGTAACGTGTTTCCCCACCAGCAGGTTTCTTGTGGTCCAGATGGCATCCTTGATTGAGTTGAAAGTGAGCCAGAGCGAGGTAAAGTTTTTTGCTGTACAGTCCTTCAAGCCCTGGCCCACACCAAGGATGGCGAGCTTGTAATCCATCTGGACCCTACCCGCTGGCAGGCACGGGAAATACAGGGGGCCGGTCTTGGCCCACAGGTCCCGCGCAGCGCTGCACTCCCAGAGCAGGTGTCGTACTGTCTCCGGGGCACTACACCCCGGACGAGGGCAGACTGGATTCTTGGCCATGCCTCTGGAGTGCATCACCGCCCTGACCGGGAGGATCTCATGGGCCACCATCCACGCCATGTCCTTGTGCCTATTCTGGAGAGTTGGGTGGGCAGCATTTTTCCAAACATCTTTTGCCTCACCTAGTGTGAGGCCTGGGACTGGACTCACTGTTTCCCGGTCCTGCACAAAAGAGACAAGAGATTTGTGGTTGGTTAAAAGGGTGACATCTTGCGACTCTAAACAATTTCTTTTTAAAAACTTCTTGATAAAATCATATTCTTTTGGAAGATTAAAAGCCACTGGGGTTGTCAAATCTTTTTTTAAAATCTTTAAAGCTCTCAGGTAAGACCCCATCCAAAAGCGGGCCATGGCTGCAGTCTTATTTTCTGTGGATGGGGTCACCGCGATAACCAATATGCAGGGCAGTGAAGCGGCTGGCTAAAAACAGGTGGGGGTCTGGGAGGCCTTTTCCCCATTTTCTGGTCTTTTCTTGATGACCTCCCTTTTCAGTCTTTCCCACCTGGACCCCCACAAGAAATAAAACACTGCCCTCTCCAGGTCTAGAAGAAAACTCCTAGGGGGACTAAAAACAGAGCATGTAAGTAAAAGTAAGGGTAAAATCACTGCTTTAAATATTAAAACCTTTCCTTCTAGAGTCAATTGTCTTAGTCCCCAAAACCCCAGTCTTTGCCTGACTTTCCCTAGCATGTCAGTCCAATTTCCCCGTCCTCCACCCTCTTTGTCAAATTTAACCCCTAAAATTTTTAGCTCGGTCTCTTTAAAAACGACTTCAAGTCCACCTGTGTCAACGTTTCCCCAAGGCCCAAAAAGCTGGGCCTCGGACTTACTTCTGTTGAGCTTGGCTCCGAGGCCCGACCGCACCAGTCTGTCACATCCATTGCTCTTCTTACTGATAAAAAGTCTGTCGCTAAAAGGGTCACGTCGTCCATGTACAGCACACAGGTCGCCGTCAGTCCACCAGTCCCCGAACGTCTAGTCCTTTAATCCATTTATCCTTTCTCAAGATCTGTGCCAGTGGCTCAATGCACGCCACATAAAGGAGAGGAGATAAAGGGCATCCCTGACGGACACCACTACAGATATTTATCATTTTGGTTAAGTGCCCATTTACAAGAATTTTGCTGACTATGTCATTGTACAGCAGTCCCACCCAGGCTATGAACCTCCCTGGAAAACCCATTTTTGTCAGTACGTGAAACAAGTACTGGTGCGAGATCCGATCAAATGCTTTTTCAAAATCTAAATTGAGGACTACTAGTCGAAAATTTCTGTCTCTCGCATAACAGATGGCATCTCTAATCAGTACTAGGCTGTCCGTGATCTTCCTCCCTGGCACAGCACAAGCTTGATCCGGTGGATTACGTCCTCTAAAACAGTCGACATACGTGTGGCTAAAATCTTACTAAAAAGCTTACAGTCAAAATTTAAAAGCGTAATCGGTCGCCAGTTCTTTAGGTCAGTCTTGTCTCCCTTTTTGTACAACAATGAAACTGTCCCTATTCTAAAGCTGTCGGGAAGTCTGGTCAAAGTCTCAAATTCTTTAAAAACGGTCAATAATTCATGTGCTAAAATATCCCAAAAAGTCACATAAAACTCTAGGGGGAGTCCGTCCATTCCTGGGGACTTCCCCTTTTTAAAACTTTTAAGAGCCTTATGAATTTCTAAAATGTTAAAATCCTGGGATAAAAAACACCTTTGCCATTGACATTTTTCTCTAAAAACGCTAAAACTTCCCTTAAAGTGTCATTATCTACTCTTTTTTTGCAATACAAATCTTCATAATATTTTGTGACCTCACTTAAAACTTCTTTTGTTGTGTGCACTTCCCTCCCTCCAGTTTTTAAAGATGTTATTACCCCTCCCCGTGTGATAATTTTTTTAAAGAAATACCTGGTGCACTTTTCAGCCTTCTTCAATGTCTCTTTCTCTGCTTCTTAAAATGACACCTTTGCTTCGTGTTTCACTTAAAACTGACATTTCCTTTTTTATTTTTTTTATATCATCACTAAAATCCAAACCGTTATTTAAAAGGTTAAAATATCTCTGTAGTCTTTTTTGCAGCCCCATCATGTGCCTTTTCCCTCTGTTTTTCTTATTTTTCCCTACCTTTCTAAAAAACTGTCTTGTCCTGGCCTTTACCATCTCCCACCACTGTGCTCGTGAATCATAAAAGTCTTGGAGGGTCTGCCATTGGCCGAACTGCTCCCTATATTCTCCAACTACTTCCTCATCTTCCAACAAGGAGCAGTTCAGCCTCCACAGCCCTCCCCCTACAGTCACACCGGTGGGGAGTGCAAGGGTGCAAGACAGCATCAAGTGGTCAGAAAAAAAGAGGGGGGTCAATGTTGCATCGGATGGCGGGCAGTCCCTTGTAAAAACATAGTCGATTCGAGAGGCTCTGGCCCCATCACCACTAAACCAGGTGAAGCCCTCCTCTCCTTGATGCATTTTTTTAAAACAGTCGACTAGCTTAAAATCTTTGACTAAACCCTGCAATAAAACCGAAGTCTTGTCAGCCTTAAAATCCTCTCCAGCCCTCTTTCTGTCTTTCTGCGTTAAAACACAGTTAAAATCCCCTGCCACTACTAGGGGAACCCTACCTAACATGTGGGGCTGCAGGTCTTCTAAAAGCTCATACCTTTCATTTTTATCAGTAAAACCATACACATTTAAAATGTTAAAATCCTTGTCCAAAAAAGTCATGTTTGCTAAAATTGCCCGCCCATCCCTAACCACAGTGCTACCCTTCACCACAATGTTGGGATTATTTATTAAAATGACAACACCGTCACATTTGTTTTGGTTGGATCCACTCCATAGTGAGGGACCTGGAGTCCACATCTCCTCCCACTTCCTATAATTTGTTAAAAAAGGCAGAGCACACTCTTGCAATAAAAACACATCTGACTTACAAGACTTTAAAAAGGATAAAACACTCTGTGCTCGCATGAGTGGACCTCACACTTCTTACATTAAGAGTAGAGATAGTGAGGGCCATGAGCAGTGTGATTAAAAGGTATGGACTATTTAACGCTTTAAACATTGTATATTAAAGATCTACAGAGATATCAATTAAAATCATATTAAATCTCTGTGATACTTACGCCTCCTTTATACCCATGGATGACCTAGGGTCAGGAGGGTAGATGCTTAAGCCTCCTGGGCTACAGAGAGATTCTCTTGCAGCTCTTTTGGCGATGATGATTCTTAGCTTCACATGCAGAAAATGAGACCTCATTTGGGGATCCAAAAGGCCACACATGGTCCAGACAGCTTCCATAAAGGAGCTGTCTGGGCACTGCATTGGCCTCAGCTTTTTCTCCTCTGTTTCAAGCCAAAGGAGATCCTGCGGGCCTTTTCTGCACTTGAGCGTTTGGGAGTGAACACCCAGTTTCACTCCACTGACTCCAAACTCGCTTAGGCAGGTGATTAAGGAAACTGTTTCCTCCTCTCCCTCCTCCATTTCTGATTCAATATTCTTTGGGAGGGAGAGTTTCCTCAACCTGTTCCAGTACAATCGGTTAGACTCCACCCCCATGACCGCCCCACTTCCTTCCTCCTTGTCCAATCCCTGAGGCTGGCTGGGAATTTGAATTTCCCGCCAAAACCTCAGGTCCCGCCTCCTCCTCTCTAAGTATCTATGGTTTTGTATCGGTCTGTGGGGCAGCCATTTTGTTTGCTTTTAATTATGTTGGCAAAGCTTTTAGGGCAATCTCTGTAGAGGTGGTTTGAATCTCCACAGAGGTTACACCGTCTGCCATTGGTACATTCCTCGAAACTGTGACCAATTTCTCTACACTTCCCACATATTATCTCTTGGCATGTTTCAGCAAGATGCCCAAATTTCGCACACTTCCTACACAACTTGGGCATCCCCTGATAATGAATGTAGCCTCTGTTCTCTCCCAACACAATCATGGAAGGTAGATGTTTCAGACCCTGGTAGCCCTCAGCGTCTTCCCATTGTTTAATGGGAACTCGCCAGGAGCATGTCCAAATGCCATCCTCATCCAACACTTTGACTGGTGGACCTCGAACAGTGCAAAATCTACCCAGCCAAATACAGATATCATCTCCAGTTACTGTTTCATTGAACATCCTGACAATCACAGTTTTAAATGTGTTGTCAGAAAGTTTCTCCACAGAAAACATGGAAAACTGGGCCTTAACTGAATCAAACTTTTGCCAAAACCTACTCAACAAGGAAGCACTTTTGAAACTTAGGTCAAACCCTTTGTTCAGGGGCAGAGTCATTAAACAATTCAATTCATCAGGCTTAAAATTAAGGGTGTTTTGGATCAGCCTTCTGGAAAAGTCAAGCCGTGACATCTCCAGAAGCTTCCCCTCCACCTCCCTAAATAAAAACCGCACGCTGTGGTGCCTCCTTGTGCCAGCACGGGCAGCTGACATTTTGGAGGCACCAACAGGCTAAAATACACAATAAAAAATTTTACAATAAAAGACTTAAAACAGCAAATAAATTAACTCAAATAAGCAATAAATATGACACAAGATAAAAATAAAAAAAACTTACCTTTTCAGTTGTCTGCAAAAGCTCGTTTCAAAATGTTCTCTCAATTGGAATAGCCCAAGGCCACAACAACGGCTAAAGGCTCCGCCCAACTGAGAAGTCGATCGCTGTCTCCACCTTCAGAA